>NW_027109188.1:278033-285045 GCF_000696795.3 Halyomorpha halys
AGTAGTATTATATGTCGGGCTAACATCTACTCCAATACACGAGTTGTATTATATAACGGGCTAAAATCTACTCCAATACATGAGTAGTATTATATATCGGACTGACATGAACTCCAATACACGAGTAGTATAAATAAAAACCGGCCGCTCTACAATTTTCATGGCAGTCTGATGGAAGTTATATTAGGACTTAATTTAAAGCTCCTTAAATGCACCATTAAATGCTTTGTTACAATTATCTTTCTAGAAATAGTTTTAACGATTATTGCCAAAGTAAAATATACAAATTATTGAAAAAATATGTCTATTTGAAAAACTGTATCTCGAGAACTATTGAACATAAACAACACAAGAGGTCAAATTGAAGATCCTCTTGATCTTCTTTGCTCTTCTGACCTTTTGTGGAGATGCCAGAAGAAGTTCCCGAACCTACAAGGGGTTCTCATTACCTTGAGACCCTTTGAAAACAGGAATCCATACAAGTGTTTTAGAGCAGGCAAGAAATTATGTTTTATTTCCCCTTTTAACATCATCGAGATAATCGTAGAAACCTCAAAATTTTAAACAACTGAATATCATAAGTAAATATATGTATGTGTGTGTGTGTTGTTTTTTTTTTTACGAGGGTCGGTGGAAATCTTCAAAAGACACAGATAGGCAGATAGGTACCTATCCGTGTGTGGGATTTTTACCCACTAAAACCACCGCCCTACACCTGTTCATTCCTCTCCACGGGACCGCCGCTAGGCATTACTTCATGGAGGGAAATGGCTGAGTGCCATCTCGCATTCTTCGCATGGTTTTCACGTTTCCATGCTAGTTACGTCTTCTAGCCCTCTCTTCCTCTCTCAACCTCTTGAGAACGACTGTGGTGAATCTCTTCACGGCATTCCAATGCTGGTCTGAGAGGAGCATATAGCTCACCACGTTTTCTGGAGTGATGCGTCCTCCACACTCTCTCTCCAATTAACTTCTTTCTACTTCAAAGCGAGTGCAAGTGAAGAACACGTGCTCCGCGGTTTCCTCGACAGTCTGGCATCCAGGGCATTCTGCGGTGTTATCCAGTTTGAAGCGGTACTGGTAGGCTCTGAAGCATCCATGTCCGGTCATCAATTGGGTTATGTAGAAATCCACCTCACCATGCTGGCGACCATACCACTTGGCCACATCGGGTATTAACCTGTGAGTCCACCTCCCGGAATCTGCAGCCTCCCAACGCTGCTGCCACTGGTCGATCGTTATTTTTCGCTCTTCTTCTCTTGATAAGTGCAAGCGTCGTCCATAGTGCCTGCTTCTTTCTCCAACAAGGAGTTCCACAGGTGGCATTCGGGCTATCACACACACACCGCTTCATAGGAAACAGTTCGAAAAGCGTTAACTGTCCTTAAACAAACTCTGCGGTACACTGAAACTATCTGTCTCCTGTATGATATGGTAGCCATCGCTTGTTTCCAAATCGGGGCTGCATATAACATAATGGAGGTGACAACAGTAGCCAGAAGCCTTCGCCTACTTTCTTTGGGACCTCCGACGTTTGGCATGAGACGTGACAGTAATGATGCAACTTTAGCAGATTTGGTGCTTATATACTCCGTGTGAACATTAAAGCGGAGACGTGCATCGATCATGACTCCTAGGTACTTTAAGCAAGACTGGGAACGAATGTGGTGAAGTGTGTGTGCGTGTGCGTGGGTGCGTGCGTGCGTGTGTGTGTGTGTGTGACTAAGGAACGAACATCTTATGCTAAGATATAATTTTAAAATAAAAATAAATTGTTTCTCTATTTATAAATTTAATATAATACTATTTAAGCTAAAAATACAAGAAATAAATGTGATAAGCTAAAAGGACGTAAAAAAAATAGTAAAGAAACTACCCATAGGTAGCACTCCAATAATGTTTATATGTTCGAAGGTCTCGAGGCAATCTACTTTTCAGGGAGATTATGAGGAATAGAAGAGCTAACAAGGGTAGAAACTAGTGAGTTTTGGTATTTATAATGGAAAGATTGTTATCTGGTTCGGGCTAGAACGACTAAAAACGGAATATTAAGGTCATTTTGGATTTTATTTCTGACAAAGTAAGGAAAATACAGGATTTTAATTTCTAGGGATCGGATACGAGTGGAAATAGATGGATTAGTGGTGCCCCAAAGATAACAAACAAAAAAAAAACACTGCTTTTATTTAAATTAATTGATGTGTGCCCTTTTCTAAGTAAGTTCCCAAATTGTATTATTTGCTAAAATCGTTTTAAAGCCTTCTTCATCTTTGAAATTTAGTGAAATACAATCTTCGTTGTGCAAAGAAGAAGTGCAATATGAATCAGTAAATGGAGATATTGGAGTTACTCCTAATACTTTAGGACTTATTGGCAATAAACAAATCTGTTAATCCTGGGGAATCTATTTATTTTATCTATACAAATCAATATTGGTTATTAATAATTCCATATTGGTCTGGAAAAAGATATTAGAGAATTAAAGGTTCAGATCAGTAGAACCATTTTTAATCACGTGGCACAAATCCTGGGATATGCAGATGATATGGACATTATTGAGAGATCAAAAGCTTTCTTGCCCTTGATGATGTTGCTAGGAAGCTGGGACTTGTTGTTAATATCAACAAAACCAAATATATGATAACTAGTCAAGAAACAGGTTTTAATGAAGATTTTGTCCAAATTGGAAATTAATAAACCTTGTGTACCTCGGATTACAAGTTAATGAGGTTTTGGCCAAGATAAGGAGACGAATAACATCGGCCAATAGGTATTTTTGGACTGCGTTGGCACATTGGTAGTAGCACATTATCGAGATCCACTAAAACTATAATGTATAAAACGCTAATTCGACCAGTGCTGCTCTACGCCTCGGAAACTTGGACACTTTCGAAGGCCTATGAAAGGGATTTCCAAACGTTTGAGAGAAAGATACTCAGACGCATCTACGACCCAGTAAAGGATGATTATGCTAGGAGAAGACGCACGAATAGGTAAGCCTATTTGTTAATCGGTGAGCCTGATATAGGAAAAATTGTGAGAATTGGTAGGCTGCGCTCGGCAGGATGGGAACTGTTGAGATCCCAACTAAACTTCTCAATGAGCGCCTACATGGAACACGGCTGAGGGGGCTACCCTAAGCTTCGATGACCAGATGGCGTTAGAGAGGATTCAAGGACCCTACTAGGAGTGAGGAATTGGAGTGCAGTTGCTCTTAACAGACTAAACTGGTGGAAGCTGCTTGAGGAGGACAGGACCCAGAAATGGGTGTCGCGCCGATCGATGATGATGATGATCTATACTAATCGGGATTCGTCCTACTGTGCAATTAAATAAGTATTATTATTATTTCATATAATTTTAAAGATTATATAATTATTTGTATAACATGTAGTGTTTATTTTTTCGAAATCCACATTCCTTTAAATATAAAAACAAATACATATTTCAAGTATGCCATGTTTTATGATACAAGGTGACTATCCCGAAGATAATCATCCAAAATAATTTATATTAATTCAAGTTTAGTTCCAAAACTATTATCATTGGATAACTTTTTTAAAAGCATAGTCTGCTTACCAGTTTTATCGATTATTATTTTAAAAAGTATTATTAAAATTGATTATATATTAGGGAGTGGTATTGGGTAATATAAGCCTCAACGCTATATAAATGAACTAAGTATTTATTTTCAGTTCAACAAAGCAATGAATAATATAATACATCAAAATGTTTCAGATAGATGTACATGCTATAAAATATCTTTACATTATATTTTAATACCTAGTTGGGTGGGTGGAAAGCTAGTAGTGATGTATGCCGTGCTAAATGCTGATGTTCGAGCACTGATGTAGTTATCTAACATCTCTTTCTTCTAGCTCCGTAACCTAACTCTGTCTTATCCGTAATTCATTCAGAGTACCCCCCCAGTTGATTATCTGGAGGGTGTTTATCTTTTGGTCCCTTCTTCCTCATTAGCTTCATCCCCTCCCCCCCCCAAGCATATTTCATAAAAACTCCTCTGTATGTATACATTTGCTTAGATCTATAGGGAACTTCCTATGCGTTGAAATATTTCGGTAGTTTTTATGAGAAACCACTCTTTCCTAGGGCCTAAGACCACCTAGATGTTCAGACAAAAACATTTACAATGTTGCATTCCTCAATACATAGCACTTCCTATGGAAGTGCAGTGGTGATCCAGGTTTGAAGGTGAATCCGATCCCCTTCCAATAGTTGAAAATAGTTTTTTACACTTCCTTTAACACTTTATGGTAAAAGTAATTTAAATTCCTCCATATCTGGACATACGGAGTTGAGCTTTGGGGCTCCACTAAACCATCAAATTCCTCCAGAATCCAATCCTTACAGTCCAAAATCCTTCGTAAAATCCTTAATGCTCCTTACTTTGTCACAAATCAAGTCATCCATCAGGAACTCAATATTCCATATGTTGCCGATTTGGCCAGAACCAGATACCGTTCCTTCCATAATAAACTTCTCAACCACCCAAATCCACTTGTTTCTAACCTGGCTTCTCCTTCATTACCTAATAATCCTCCTAGGCGTCTGAAAAGAAGATGGCCTCGAGATCTTATATTGTAAACTGTTTTAGAGTTCTACTACTGGGTAGTTTCTCTACATCCAGTATCATGTAAAGAAATGTTATTGGAGTTCTATCAGTGGGTAGATTCTCCACATGTTTTTATCATGTCAATATGTCACCTACAGCAAATTTACTTGTTGTATATATGTGTATACAGTTGTAAATATCAATAAATAAATTATTAAAAAAAAAAAAAAAAAAAAAAAAAAATTGCTCCACTGAAATTAACACATTTTGGTTTTTACCTGGTCTTCTGAAATCCAAGGGTTGCTCCTATAGGTAACAAACCAATTCTATCAAGAGTGAAGGTATTTATTCTGTGGGGCCACCACGAGATAAAAGTCATCCAACCCAGGCCGATATCCAGTGCCATACGTACTCCAGGCTGCTTTGGTGACGCCTTAGCCCCATTGGCTACAACCCTGTTCTGATATGTGATTTTAGGCGTGCTATCTAGGTAATCAACTTATTATAATCAATGTTGGAGTTCCAAATTTTGTTCTTTGGGTCTGCTACGCTTGAAAATAAATTTCCACGAAGCCGCTGCAAACCCGAGGTTGCTAATTTGACGTCTCTACTTCTTCGGCTATAAACCTCATCGGAAGAGTGACATTAACCTTTTTTTTCCATATGATTCCAGGCAAGTTATTTATTTAATAGAACCAAGAATTTGTTATTGTAATTTTCTCATAGTGGTCCTATAATTCAGTATAAGTCCTATAAACCTATATGGCATTATAAATTATACCTTATGAAGCACAATAGCATTAATTAATAAAGACGATAGATAATGGTGAAATAATAAGAAAAACAGCCAGAAGTCGAAAGAGAAGTGTGAGGGAGGGGGAGGGGGTGTATCAGAAGATGGAGTTATGAGTTGATGTTAATAGGGTTTTTGGAACCTTTCCTGCCCTGCCACATCGCAGGAAGGGGGGATGGAGTGATAGACTGGAATACTGGATTGAAGGAACCAGGGAGACTGTCGAAGAATTTAATGTGTCTCCGTGTGATGTGTTGTTGTAGTTTCTAACTGTAGTTCGTTATGAATGTGCGTCATGTTACGTCTTTCCAGAGATGTCCCTCGACATATGTTCTGTAATATACTGTTTTGGTATTGTAGTGATTTCAGGGCTGTTGGGTAGAGATAGTGTAGTAGTGGTGCGCCGTGTAGGAGTGATGGCCGTATTATTACTTTGTAGATGAGTAATAAGCTTATCACCATGTCCTAAAGATATTATATAAAATGAAATCTGGCCCAGTTCCATATTATTGGTTCGTGCCGGAACAAGTACACTCAGGGGATATCTGAACAATATTAGGATTGTTCTATGATTACGGACCACACCGTGGTTAATAACAAACCGGACATAATCCTAATAGACCAAAAAGCGAGCAACGGATATTTGATTGATATTGATGTCCCGAGCTACGTCAATATTAATAAAACAGTGTCAAAGAAGATCAGAAAACATCAAGAGTAAAGCCAAGAACTTCATAGAACAAATTTATAGACCTGAGCATATAAAAGTAAATATCCAATTGGTGGAGAATTTGAAGCTGCCTAAAAAAGTATTGGAAAAAGGGAAGAAATAAGGTCTCCTAGGCTCAGCAAGTATCGTGAGAAAGTGCTTAAATAAAGATTTAAATTTGAGTCAAAGCCAAAAAGTGTGAAATTCTAAAATAATAGTTGAAAGGAATATGGTCCGGGTGCGGTCAAAAAAACTCAAATAGTAGAATTATACTATTTTATTGAGCCAACGTTTCGCCCCATGTTGCAGGGCTTCGTCAGGGCTAAAAAAGATACAAACACATAGTTACAAAAGGAAAACAAAAACATAAGTGTAAAATAACAGGGGTATAAAATGTATAAAAGTAAGGTATAATAAGAAAAATTAAAGGTAGTAAATAGTAAATGTAAAGGGTAATAGTAACAGATATATAAGAAAAGAAATATTAAAGAAAATACAAATAAAGAGATGTAAAAAGAAAAAAAGAATACAAATCAAATGATGAGACAGAATGCATACCTATTTTGACGGCAGTCAAAACAAAAATGACCGTTGGTATTGGGAGGAGTGGGGACGGCAGTTGTGCCACAATAACGAAAATAATTTGTAAAGTAAACATGATAAAACAGTATTTACATTAGGTGAACAATAAATGGAAATATACATAATAGGGGGAGAAGAAATATTTTAAAAAATAACAAAAAAAAAAAAAAACAGATAGAAAAACAAAGGAAAAGTAAAGTATAAAATAATGCGATACAAGTAAAATATAATAGAACAATAATAATAAAGTAATAATATAAGTACACTTAAGGAGATAACAGATGAATATTAATTAAAAGATAGATACATGAATATAAATGAAACAGGAAGGATAGTGAATATAAAAAAAAATTAA
>NW_027109188.1:285561-288521 GCF_000696795.3 Halyomorpha halys
AATAAAATAGTATAATTCTACTATTTGAGTTTTTTTGACCGCACCCGGACCACATTCCTTTCATCTTTACACACGGTCAATCAATAATCTTCCAGTATGTCACAAAACACACGGGGCCCTCAAGATTATTGTTTCGTATTACCGCCGTATTGTTACGTCACCACCTCGTCACCGGAACTCTCCAGGTACCATTACTCCTACTTCATCTTCTCTTACTTCAACACCTCTTCAGCCTTCATCATCTCTTCAAACTTCGTCATCCTTTGCTTCATCGTCTGATCTTGTTCATCCTCACTGCCATCATCTCTCCAAATCTACTATTGTACATCGCCCTACTGATATTAATGTTTTTTTTTTTTAAATAATAGTTGTTTCGAGAACCGAAAGTCTAGATTGGGGGGCTCCCATAATGTAGACACTGCTAGCATTCCTTGTGGGCAACAGCAATACTTTTCCTCATGTAGCCCCCTCTTTGAGGAGAAGAAGAAATTTTTGCATGAGAGAGCCATATTCCTTTCAACAAGTAGTCTTTTCTTTCTTGAATCTTATTCAGTGAAGATAAACCATGAGTGAGTGCATCTCCTCTCAGGAATAAAGGAGAGAGAAATCAAGGAATGCAGAGAGGACCGCGGAAGCATAGAGTAAGACACCTATTCATATAATTCTCAACACAATCATCATCACTATTAAAATCCATAGATCAATCAATCAAATTCGATTAATAAATCTAATCATAAATTTTCTATTTCAGCCACCCCTCAACCACCTGAAACTTATACAATAGATTTTTCTTATTGTTAACTATGTTTAATTTATCATTACAATTAATTATATACAGTCCAAACAAAATTCAACAAGCCAATCAAAAGAGAAGGAGTGCCTGGCCTTGAGTTGAAGGCGTACTTCATGCAATAGTTATAGTTTAGGTTCAACGAACCCGGAGATTCAATACTGATACCTCCAATCGTTCTCTACATACATCTGTCAAGTAAAGCCCCTCCTAACTCAAATCTACTAACTCAGTCTTAACGAAATCTTCCCACTAACGTTACGTTTACCTCTCTGGCGTTTACCTCACATCGGTTCAGTGTTTATTAATATTTTAGGGCATGGTAATCAAGGGTGGTATTATTTTCTATTATCATGGGGTTTTTTTCTCATTTAATTAGGCATTTCAAAAGAAATAACTCACATGTACAAATCAGAGTAGACTATTGCTTTATTTATAAAATAGTATATTCAATTTCTTGAAGTGTTTAATAATATAAGCTGAAATCAGACTTGGTGCAGGAGAAGCTGACGTCGAGGTATTTGTTGATTCCTTTGCAAGGATCGACGAACCAGAAGTTGGCTGCAGCCAAATCGCATTCTCTTTGGCCAGTACATCTGCACAAATAATATCGTTAATATCCTTAGTAAAAATTAGAACTAATTGAATGAGTAAAATCTAGAATTTTTAAGATTAGCGGAGGCAATTTAATACACAGGCCCTAAAACTTTTTTCATTTCGGACACATTATATACTTCTTCTATGTTGAGAAATAACCGAGATAGAGGCATATGAATCTTCTGGTCGCCCGTCATTTTTAAAAGAAACAGTTTACACAATAGAACTAATTAACGATTCATTAACCTCTTGCTGACGATCTGGAAGGCTTCAGGAGCAGAGCAGGTCTGGTTCTCTTCCGTAGCTGAGGGGTGGCGGCAAGTTTTGGGGTTGGCGCGTCCGTAGAAGGCGTCGTGGATCTGGACAGTGCTACCGCGGGGGCAGATCAGTGTGGTCTGTTCGCGCTCGCAAACTGTCACTTCTTTGATCTCTGAAATGTCACCATTACTTCATAATAAGACCAGTTTATTATTAAAAATAATATCGAAATTGAGAAAAAGATTAAAAGATATTAGATTGAAGTGCACTAAGGATAAAAAAAAATTATGACTGACTATGACTAATGCTGAGCAGCTTTTCGGATTAAGATGTAGGCCTTCGACAAAAATCAGAAAACGAACAAAACAACGACGAAAATAGCTATTAAAATATTATGTATAAAGTTATGAAATTAAAACTATATCAAATAAAATTAATACATTGCAGAGAGATATTCAGTAGTTTATCGATCCTTAATCGAACTGATTTTATCCGGTCATTGAAATTGGATTCGATAATTAAATTTTGTATACATCTCTATGTAAGCCCTACATTTTATATCGACATCGCTCTATTAGTACAGTATGTATGCTCACCTACTGTGAGTTTTATTCCTGACCACACTTCCTACCATCTTTTTATCTATGGTCAACTTTTTCTATATCAATAAAAAAAAAAATATTATAAAGTTCTTTTTATGATATAAAATAAGAAAAAAAAATGGCCTGGAGAACTTACCAATGACTTGAGGAGGAGCACATTCGGGACACTCGCCACCCAGGACGATGCTGGCCTGTGCGAAGAGCACGGCTACAAATGCTACGAGTTGCTGCTTCATTTTGGACCTGTGCTTCTCTAGAAAGCCTTCCTTTTTATATTAGATCCCATAGTACCACTGCAGCAACTGTGTACACACTTGCTAATTCGCTCTGTTAGCATTTCACTGATTGAAGCTTATGGTAAATATTCTATTGATTAATTAAATTGTTAGCAATGCAAATTCCAACGTCCACCTTAATCATATCTAGGTGCATCCAAATATCTAAACTATTTTTAGATGCAATATCATTTCACCCGATTTATTGAAGAAAATAAAATATAAATATTGAGAATTTAGGAATAATAAGCAGATGCAGAGACAATTAAGTGTAAAGAAGCGAGTGAAAACTTGGTCGTCAAAATTAACTATATAAACATTCATATATGTTTGTGATAAGGATATCAGGCCTTAGAAATGAAGTATTAGGTTAATTTGCCTGAATCATTGAATAGGACGAGTTGATAATACTCATAATATCGCGATATTTTATTATTA
>NW_027109188.1:288661-290504 GCF_000696795.3 Halyomorpha halys
ATATATATTATTTTAAGGGATTTCTAGTTTTTTATGAAGTAGGGTAGCAACTAAGAGATTGAACTTTCTTACATAAATGAATAGATGGTTGGGGGTGTGGTCAGTGAAGAACACTAATAAGAAAAAACTTATTCATTAGAGCCAACGTTTCGGCCACAATTTCAAGCCTTCATAACGGCGACATGGATTTTAATTTCGACCAAGATGAAGGCTTAAAATTGAGGCCTACACGTTGACATTAATAAATAAGATTTTAAATGGGGTGTTCACCATCCGTACACCAACCTCTTCTTATATATATATATATATATATATATATATACATCCACGGTCAACTATTAGCTTATGATTAAACTTTTACATGCAAATACCAAATTCTCCAAACCTTGAATCTTATGTTTTTAATTTCCATCCTTATATCCTTGAACGCCAGAAACATTGCCCAACTTATGATTGGCATTGAGAGATTGTTATAATTTTGGCTCGAATGCCAGAACACAGAATCCGCTACAAGCCCAAACTGCATGATGTTACTCCAAATTAAAAGTATGTGGGTATGTTCCCTTGGAAACCTTATTATTAGCTTTTATAATGAATTTACTATGTATTCGTAGGATTTTTTTGGTCTAATTTTAACTTCTTATTAATTGCATCCAAAATCAAATTAGGGCATAAAATCCTTTAATCGATTTGTTATATTCAAATTTAAAAAACTAAAATTGTGGCTAATTGTGGCCTTTGGACTGGCCAACAGAAGTGAAACTTTGTTTTTTAGTTATTATATATAATTATTATGTGTTTATTCTTATAGCTTATGATAGAAAATATTAGTTCCACAATAATAATTAAAATAAAACAGCCATTTTCTAAGTCAATTCTAAGTAGAAAACTTTTAATATTTTAATAGGAGAGAATAAGATAATAAGAGCGCACACAATCCAACCGGATACTCCCGGGATTGTTCCTTCAATTTTCTACTCTTCTATTTCAACATAAAAAATGTCCTGATAAAGTTGACCAGTGTTGCCTCCTCCTCTTCTCCACCTTCCGCTACCACTTCCGTTTCATTTCGTGACACAAAATCAATTAACACCTATATTTTTAGAACGTCGATATAGACGATTCACTTCTAAGTTCTTTTCTTCAGTCATTTTGGGGTCCTAATCATAATTTCCACTTAACACTTTCTTGAGACTGGTTTTTATTTTTTAAATAAAATAATTTCTATCCAAGTTGTCTCAAAACAGTATTTTGGTCAAAAAGAATACTGTGTGATAGAAAGTGATAATAGTATTTGTTACTCTGTAAAAAAAATTATAATAAAAACTGTAAAAATTCAAAGGAAAAGTGACAAAATAGGGTAATTTGACTGAAATTAATGACCAGAGCAGAAAATCCTGCAAAAAGTTTTTAAATTGTTGGATGGAAGGTGTACATTTATTTTTAAATTGTCCTGTCTTTTCATTCCAAACTCCTTACCCATCCTAACCCATCAGGTCTTAATCTCTCATCCTTAACGATTCCTGATAATCCTCCGAGGCGTCTGGAAAGAAGGTGGCCACGGAACCTTCTAATTTAAATTAACACTTGAAGTAACACCAATGGGTGGTTTCGTCCCAAGATTTTCAAGTGTAAATTAAACATTTCACATATTTTCTTATTGTATTTATTATTTGTGCAGTTGTAAATTACATTAAACAAATAAATTTTAAAAAATTGTCCTAAAGGATGGTCGAAACGGTAGAATTAAAAAAAAAAATAGAGCGTTTTGAGGCTTAACTTGAATACAAATTATTTTATTTAAAAAATAAAAACCAGACTCCATAATGTGAAAAAGTTATAT
>NW_027109188.1:290554-291092 GCF_000696795.3 Halyomorpha halys
TTTGAAATGTCTATCTTATTTATATAGCCATGGAAAAGATAGGGCTATAAAATAAGCCCAATAAATTGAAGCTTACAATATATAGATTTTTTCCTATTTTATATCATTTTATTAAACAATCCAAGATTTCGGACAATTCGGCCAATCAAATAAAAATTTACACCTCTCGAAAAATTAAAAAAAAAAAACTTTGCATCCAATTCTGCTCATGTCATAAATTTCTGTCAAATCATCCTATTTTGACACTTTTCTATTAAATTTTATAACTTTTATATTTTTATTATTTTTTTTATTACAAATTAACTTAACACTATTTTTTTGTCAATAATGTGTGAAAAAAATAGATAATAGTTATATTATGTAATAATATAAATTACTATTTTACTTGGATACAAATTAATTTAATCATACAATAATTTCCACTTTCTACCTCACTTGTTTAAAGAGGAAATTATAACTTGTACTTTTTTGTGTTGCTGATGATAAATTTCATAACTAAATTTTTATATATTTTTTTTACGCCAATTAATAAAAGTAA
>NW_027109188.1:291142-296992 GCF_000696795.3 Halyomorpha halys
ATATATATTATTTTAAGGGATTTCTAGTTTTTTATGAAGTAGGGTAGCAACTAAGAGATTGAACTTTCTTACATAAATGAATAGATGGTTGGGGGTGTGGTCAGTGAAGAACACTAATAAGAAAAAACTTATTCATTAGAGCCAACGTTTCGGCCACAATTTCAAGCCTTCATAACGGCGACATGGATTTTAATTTCGACCAAGATGAAGGCTTAAAATTGAGGCCTACACGTTGACATTAATAAATAAGATTTTAAATGGGGTGTTCACCATCCGTACACCAACCTCTTCTTATATATATATATATATATATATATATTTTTTTTTTTTTGCTGATTTGAAAGCGCATTGATAATATTTATTTTTATTTTTTCCTTTTGCATTCCTAGCTTTATATGTCAATTTTAAATATTTTCTTGAACTATGAAGTAAATATATAATAAATTTATTATCAAACGTCAAAGCTAAATATGAGGAGTGTTGAGGGGAAAAAAAATATTAAAAGAAATTTGTGATTTTACTTGTTACTTTTGCCAAAATTTTTAAAATATATAAAATTTAGAAGTTTAATTTTCAGAAAATGTCGCTGTTTCTTAAATCGATGCAGCAATGTTTGCTCCAATACTTCAACGAGCGAAATGCTAACAGCGAATTACCAAGTGTTGACACAGTTGTTTGTACCAAGAGACTCAGCTGATATATAAGGGAAGGATTATGAGAGAAGTGCAGATCCAAAATGAAGCAGCAACTCGCAGTTCTTGTAGCAGTACTCTTCGTACAGGTGGCTCTCGCCGAAGAGTGTCCAAAATGCGAGAATAAAGTCATTGGTAAGTGCTCAATAACTACATAAGCAGTTTCGTTGTTACTTGACTTAAGAAACTTTCATTATTATTATTATTTTTATTGATAGAGTTACAGTTGACCATTGGTATTAATATTGGTCTGATCTGGTGGGGAAAACAAGTCCAGCATGTGGGACAGTAGGTCGTTTTTGCCTGCTCCAGGCTACCAGAGTTGCCACCGTGCACTTACCAATGTGGGAATATTACAACTCATTTTTTAGGACCACCGAGATATTAATATTAACTGATCCAGGTGAGAATCTAACCCACAACGTTCCGAACCGGGTGTTTTAGGACCTGACCCTTCCTCCCCATGCCTCATACCCGTCCAGTCCCTCATTGTTTACCATGGATGAAAACAAGAAGAATGTTATTGTGGGAAGGATAAAGAACCAAACTCAAGGTAACGTATAGTACTCTTGGAGAAAGAAGTATATTGAAGTAGGTGAACTATGACGTAGAGGACGGCACATTCACCACTCTCCTGTTTGTTTATATTAGTGTTGTTGAATTATTCTCAGCTTTCACAAGAATTTATCTAGTACAACTGAAGGAATTTAAATTATTGATTAATCAAATTAAGAAAATATAACATTAAGTACATTTTATATCCTGTTGGTATGTGCGGTTTTATGGATAATTTCACAATTAGTTACATGATTTATAAATCTCCCAATTTACCTCAAAGTAAAGGGCGTGATAAACTCAGCTCTTTTTTCCTTCATTTTCTCTTTGCAAGGGCATAGAGCGTGTCACGTATCTGATTGCATCATTCTATTGTATGTCGATGTTTTGGGCTAATATTTGGCTTATCCTCTAGTCTAAGCAAAACAAAATATGTAAAGAATAGCAGAGTAGCGAAACCGCCCTCGACTTAACTGTGTAGACATTTCCAACACTTCTTATATTTAATTATTTTAAGGCACCAACCACGTATGGGTCATTATTTCCCCAATTTATGAAATAGCAAAGGATAGACTTGTAATTTAAGACTTTTGTAAAACTCATTAGATTATACTTAAATGTGGATCTATTGCACCTTGGGGACCTCTAGTAAAATTTGATTAAATTTTATGGTAGAGCTTCAAATGATGGAGAAACCCGATAAGTTTATGCTTGGTCTGTTTGGTATTCCTGCAAGATGAAATGGAGATTCGCTGGTAATAAAGATTTAAAGGAGTTATATACTCGGCATTGAGTCAAAAGTGTTTAACAGTATGTTCTATTCCGCAAGTCTGGCATAGAGGTGGAAAATCGCGGGCTATAAGCTTAACCGCCAGGCGTGACTTAAACAACATCAAAATCAGTGAAGACTAAATTGACTTTATTCTTACATATTTACAACAACTACATGTTACTCTTACTCTAACAGAGTCTCTCTCTCTCTCTCTCTCTTAGCTATCTAGTGATAGGAAATATATATGTACACTTGAGAAGAGGGGGTAGGAAGAATAATGAAATAGGAGAAAGGGTTTGGACCAATCAGACAATTTAGAAAATAAGGCGGAGCCTAGAGAGCCTATGAAATTAGAAATAAATATCTCGGAGGGGAAAAAGGCGTGACTAGAAACAGGGTGGCCAGGCTTCCAAGAAATCGGGGGTAAGGTACCATGACCTAAGGACTCGTGAGAACTGACTTACATACGTCAAACATAAAGTAGTTAGACTGATGCAAGTCCATTGTGAGATGACAGCTTGTACCTGCGGACAGCTTGTACTGCTTGTAAGTGTCAACCCTTGCTTTTTTATATTGATATAGAATACTGAGGAAAGGTCACTTCATCTATAGTCAGTGTCTGTCGAAATGTGCTAGATGTCTATAGTTTATACTATATAGTTTATAATGATAGTCTGTTTATAATAATAGCTGTTAAATACTATAGCGTTCGTTAATTCGCGCATGACCTATTCGAAGGCACGTCAAAATAACCTCCTCTCTGCGCACATTTCTAGTTGATATCCAAGGAGAGACGTCACTTCTGATTTCCCTTAATTATTATTTCCCTGTTATTATTCTGATTTCCCTTAGTTATCAGGAACGTATTCCCAAGTTCGCCTTCATTCCAATTTAATCTTCTGCTTAATAAGCACAATGAAATCATCAACAGGCACTCTGCGATATGGAATACCTTCAGAAATCGCTACCTTTACTGCCCTATCGGCCAATTCGTTATGATTTCTTAATTCTTTACCCACATCTTATTCGTCTAAAATATTTAATTTTTCCGTTGTCCCTACTCTAAGGCCAAATACCAGTTCCCGAACGAAGTGAAGTGAGATTTTTAACATTTTTCGCTCTTATAATGTTGACTGCTATTTGCATGTATTCTCTTTTAATTCATGGAATCAAATTATACCCAATTATTTGCACTACATAATTCTTTCTTCATTTTTATTGTCATCTTGATATGTTTATCGCCTTATAATGTTTAACAGCTAACCAAGTGTTCCATTACTATATGTTTTATTTCTGAGCGCGACCATAACTAGCTATTGCTTCATTTCGATATTATTTTCGTTTAAAAGAATGGTAAAATCATTAACTAATGGTGACGTTTCAGAACTGAGAGAGGTGGTAATTTGCGAGGGGGACCAGAAGATATTGAGGTGCCCCGAAGGAACCAAAATGGTGGTCCACGAAGCCTACTACGGCCGACGCAACACCAACCTCTGCCGCCGCCAAACTGCTACCAGTGCCTGGGACGTCAGCGAGATCTGCTCCTCTCCCAAGGCCGACTGGCACGTAAAGAACAGGTCAGTTAATTGACTGAATCGTTAATTATTTACTTTTAATATCCTCTAGACAACTCCTTTTAGTATTTTCTTCTGCGGATCGATTTATTTTATTGAGAACATTTCGTTAGAAAACTGAGAAGGTTTATTTCTGGTTGAGTTGGTGATTTGTTACAGTCAGGCCAAAAATGTGAAATTTATTGTAGTAACATAAGACGCTGGATATCTAGGTTAAAAGCATAGTATTAATGTTATTCCTCAGTTTCTAAATATCTTCGTTCGAGCTCACTTTCTAGAAACTTTTTTTTTTTTTTTTTATTATTTATTTATTGTAATTTACAACTGTACAAAATAATACAATAGGTAAATATGTAGTATGTTTCATATACACTTGAAAATCTTGGGAAGGAACCACCCATTGGTGGTACTTCAAACATTAATTTAAACTAGAAGGTCCCGTGGCCATGTTCTTTTCAGACGCCTCGGAGGATTATCAGGGATTTTGGAAGTTTGGAATAAAAAGACGCATATCTGTTTTGGGTCAAATCTGCAACGAATGGGATGTTAAGGTCTTTATGAATGAGTTTATTTGTGACGTAATAAGGAGCATCAAAGATTTTACGTAGGATTTTGGGTGTAACGATTGTATGCGGGAAGAATTTGATGGTTTGGTGAAGCCCCAGAGCTCAATTCCATATGTCCAAATTGGTCTGATTATTGTATTGTACACATTAGTATAAAAAAATTATTTTTGTAATGAATGGGAAGTTTAGAGCGTTTGTCAAGTAAGTGTTGTAGCAATCGGAATCTACGACCAGTTTCTTGTCGTTTCAGTCTTGTGTGTAGATTCCAAGTAAGTCTCTTGTCAAGATGGAGTCTTAAGTATCTCTAGAAACTTAAATATGAAAAAAAGTTTATTATATTGTTTGTTATGTTATAAAATAACAAGTATTTTTCGTCGTTAACCTCGCTTTTATTTTTTTATTAATTTCATCATAGAACCTAAATACTTAAATCTATCTATTTGTTAAAATGTATTTTCTCGTACATCAAAATCGCTCCTGTTTCTAGTGAAACCAACAAGTGGTCATTAGGAATTTTTATTAGTTAAGTAGTACGTTCAGTTAGGTTTTTTGGTATGCGAAAGTAATAAAAATACATTTCAATAAAAAAAACAAAAAAAAACACTGATGATATTTAAGCTTATTGGAAGGTGATGGAACTTATTCTTTAAGGACACTATTATAACCGTAAATAATTATAAATCGGTTTATTTTATCACGCATTGCGAATCCATAAGTCCATCCAATTTTTTTTTAATCAGCAGATAGTAAAATACATCCTGCTAGTTCTAGTTATTACTAATGATCTTTTTTTCTAGGTGTAACGGTAAAAAAGAATGCGAACTGACCGCCGTGAACTCCCGGTTCACCGATCCCTGCCTGAAGAGGAACAAGTACCTCGAAGTCCTCTACTCCTGCAGAACCTAATGGGATGAAGGAGTCGTCACAGAATGATCGACTGCTCTAAGGACTTGTTAATAAATGGATATGTTTTTTATGAATAAATTAAAATCTGATAATTCTATTGAGTTTTTTTTCTAAATAAAAAAATTTAAAAAGAGCAAAAAACATGAAAACTTTACTACAGTAATAAACAAATTTTACTTGCTACTATAATGTGAATACAAACGTCTGCTCATGTAAGGTTACTGAAAGTTATGCGATCCTAATATTAAACCTTACCATATTACTACAATGCTTATTTTATCCATATGGCTTGGAGAAAACTCAACGCTAACACAATTAAAATTCAGAAAAAAATAATTGTTAAAATTCAAACTATGTTTTGAGAAACTAGGATGGGCACACATTGTTATAGTATTTTTAAAAAAAAACAGTAGTTACTGGTTTTTCTGGGAATATTATGTTGTAATATTTTAAAATTCCTTCTGGAGTAGAGTGCCTCATATTCAACTGAAGTCAGAACTAATTATACACGACAACCTGGAAATAATATTATGTATATCTATAATCTAGTACTTCAGGTATTATTTACAATCATCTTATATCTTATTGTTAATTTATTATGGAATTATAATTATGAGAGATAGTTGACCGTGGATGATAAATTAAGATGGTTGGGGGTGCGGTCAATGAAACACAAATAAGTATGATTAACTTATTTTAATGTGCCAACGTTTCGGCTAGAGTTTCTAGCCTTCTTCAGGTCTAAAAACAAAACAAGATAACAACCACAGTAAGTATAGAAAAAT
>NW_027109188.1:298395-303301 GCF_000696795.3 Halyomorpha halys
CCTTTTTGTAACTATGTGTTTGTATCTTTTTTAGCCCTGACGAAGCCCTGCAACGTGGGGCGAAACGTTGGCTCATTAAAATAGTATAATTCTACTATTTGAGTTTTTTTGACCGCACCCGGACCATATTCCTTTCATTATGGAATGAATTTTTAAATATCTTGCATTCTCCTTATTTCAAATCAGATTTAATGAAAAATTTCCCTGTATGGTACACCATGCATTGCAAGGCCTCTCAAAGGACCTTTAGACTTCCCTACAACGTAAACCACTTTCAATTATTACATGTTGATATATAACTTTTAGATGTGGATTTTTTTTTGTAAAATAAAAAAAGCATCTACTAGGATTAAACCAAACTATTTCATTCAAGGACATGAAATTTCTGATATTGAATGTCCTGCAATTGTGCATTAATATGACGGTTTAAATCAAAATTCTTAAAACCATTTTCAGAAAGATAGCAAATACAAAAAATATTAAATAAATGAGGTGAGATGGAAACAGTATATAATTTAGGATAGTCAGATACAATTATATTAGAAAAAATAAAATTTATTTTCATTAAAATTGATATCAAGAAAAAAAAATAGTTTAGACAATTTATTAATGACCCACACTGCAGCTGTTCTGAGATCAGTGGAAATGTAATTGTTGGCTTGGAGGTCAATTGACTGAGATGTTAGCGACTTTTACTTACAATTACTGTAAATTCTCAGAGGATGGAAAGTTCACTCCGTAAGGTATACACTTAGATGCTAAAGTAGGTGAGTAATACACCAATATTAGGTGCAAGTATTGGCTGTAGATCCTGACAAACGGGCAGAAAAGCCTAGAGGAAGCAGCTCTACCTCTAAAGGTAAAGGATAGAGAAGGTGAAAGTGGGAATTAGCGTGAAATAATATCAAATTAATCAATTTTTT
The DNA here is from genome assembly GCF_000696795.3 of Halyomorpha halys. Lineage (NCBI taxonomy): Eukaryota > Metazoa > Arthropoda > Insecta > Hemiptera > Pentatomidae > Halyomorpha > Halyomorpha halys. The sequence continues at coordinate 299,319 of NW_027109188.1, forward strand.
TCTGATCCCTCTAAAACAGAAAAAAACATAAAATTAATAGGTTGCATTACGTATGGTTACATGACTCAAATTGAATATTACCTTTTTCTACCAATGGTACTTGAAGGTATACGGTGAAATACTTATCTGATGTTTTGATGTGCCCATTCCATATGAATTCTACTAGAAATAGTACAAGAGCAAGGAAGAAAAAAATTCAGTTATCTCACACCAATATTGGATTATTTTAATGAAAACTATGCATAATTACTAGTCAAAATGAATGAGTTTGCAAAGTATAGGTAGGGGGAATAAAAAATGGCGGTTGTTTGAAAACCATAAAAAACACTAATTTTTCATTCGGACCTTTTTGTCTTAAAAAGTACCAACAACAATAGAAAATCGAAGAGAATATAATTTAAATAGGAGTAAATTTTCTGAAATATTAGCCCTAAAAGAGCTATTTACGTCTAATAGTTCTGAAGATATAGCTTTTTAAAAAGCAAAATTTCTTATAAATCTACTGAAAGATTAGTAGTTAATTTATTTTGAGAATTCTATATCTAAGGAGCTATGTGACGTACAGATGTCTATTAGCACTCAAATTAAAGCTAGTTTAATTGCGAACTTTACCTTCGTAGGAATAGTAGTTTTCATGGTATTTGCTTGAATAAATCGATTTATAATTGTTCCGACAATAAGTTTGATTTATGAAAAACTTCATTTCAGAAACCATTGAACGTACAGATGTCTGCCAGCGCTCAAATTAAAGTTAGTTAAATTTGCTACAAAATAGTTAATTATGTTTATCTTAGTAGGAGTAGTAGTTTTTATGTTAATATTTTATGATATTTGACAAAATAAACTCACAAAATGTTAATTTATAGTTGTTCGTATAAAATGTTGCATTTTTGAAAAAATATACCTCTAGATCCATAAGACGCACATATGTCTGCCAACACACAAAATAAAGGAAATTTAACTTACTATAAAGTAGTTTATGACACTTATCTTCATAGGAGTAGTAGTTTTAATGACATCCACATATGAATTTGAATTTGGCAAATGAAAATTTGTCTGAACAACTATAAATCAATTTATTTTTAGCACATTTCATGTAAACTATTACTCCTACGAATATAAACATCATAAACTACTTTATAACTCATTAAACTAGCTTTAATATGAGCGCTAATAGACATCTGTACGTCAAAATGTTTTTGAGATATAAATTTTTCAATATAAATTCACTACTTATTTTTCAGTACGTCCCATACAACATTTTCATGAAATGTTGCTCTTTAAAAAGCCCTATCTCGAAAACTATTCAATGTAAATAACTCTATTAGGGCTCATATTTTATCAAATTTACTCTTCTTTAAATGATGTCCTCTTAAGTTTTCATGTGTTGGTCCTAATTTTTAAGATATAGAGCTCGGAATGAAAAAATATTTTTTTTTTTATCGCTTTGAAACAGCCGCCATTTTTTATTCCCCCTATCTATACTTTGCAGACTCATCAACTTTGACTATTGATTATAAATAGATTTCATTAAAGTAATTAAAAATTGGGGTGAGATAACTGCCTTTTTTCTCCTCTTGGACCTCTTGTACTAAAATATTTGGAGGTGAGGGGCCTCCTCAGATTGATTAAGCGTAGAAGAGAAAAAAAAAATATATTAGTCAATATCTAAAATAGTGGGAAAATGTACTGATCAACATCTACTCAGTCTGCTCTGCTTGCCAAAGGATACCGATGAGTGAGTACTCCGTGGGTTACTTTGCTGTGTATTAGTATATTTTATTAATTATGTTAGTTTATTGAAATAATACATTCCAATAATATTGTATATAGTTTATAAAATTATAACGACAATACATTTACAATTGAATTAACAAATTAATATCACAAAATCTGTCCGACTATCATGAGGAGCACTCTCTATCGGGCAACGATGAAATTGATAGTTCTTCTATTTGCTCATAGATAGCGTCGTTACAGCACTATCCTCTTAAAAAGGGAATGAAATCGAATTTCATGTTTTTCAGACTCAAATTACTCGTCTACAAAGTAATACTACGACCATCACTCCTACACGGCGCACCAATATTTTCTCTACCCAACAGCCCTGAAATCACTACAACAATACCAAAACAGTACACTATAGAAGATATGCCGAGGGACATCTCTTGAAAGAAGTAACATGACGCACATTCATAACGAACTACAACTAGAAACTGTACAACAACACATCACACGGAGACATATTAAATTCTTTGACAGTCTCCCTGCTTCCTTCAATCTATCACTCCATCCCCCCTTCCTGCGAGGTAGCAGGGTAGGAAAGGGTCAAAAACCATATCAACATCTCCTTGTAACTCCATCTTCTGATGCACCCCCTCCCCCTCTCCCACACTTCATTTTTCATCTTCTGACTGTTTTCTTATTATTTTACCATTATCTATTGTCTTTAATAATTAATGTTTTTATTTTATCTATCTTCTATGTGAAACAACACGTCCCCAACACCTCCCTCACCTCCGAGTTTTAAAAATAGTACTATTTACAATAGATATTTCACAAGTAACAAATAAACATTACAGATAAACATTACATTGCCCTCATCAAGGGGCCTCCCTCATCTCCGGATTTTAAAAATAGTACTATTTAGAATGGATATTTCACAAGTAATAAATAAACATTACAGGTAACCTTAAAATACCAAAGGTAGTAAAAGGTAATACCCAACACGATTTATTCCTTTTTCACAGTAAAGCACTCACTAATTCACTGTTTCTTTCTGTTTTAGTGGAATCGGAGGGGGGAGGGGGGGAAACTCCAGAACGAGTTCTTTAGGTTTATCTGGCATTGGTTAAGTCGCAAGTGACTTCACTTGACAGAACCAATTTTTTTTAAAATCGACTGAGGTCCAATTCATGTAGAGTTTTCATCAAATATATATGTCGGCTTCACGTTTTAATGTGATTGATTCTCAAAATTCCATATAAACCTTTCCAACCATCCTAATCCTTTGGTTCAAACCTTATCTAGTTCCACCCATCCCTACAGCCCACCTAGAAGGTTGAAACGGCAGTGGCCAAGAGACTTATTAAAATAAAAATGGACAATTGGAGTTCTGGCAATGGTCAGATTCTCCACTCAAGTTGAGTGTTTGCGGCTTTAGCGCTCTTGCTCAGCCTCCACTGGCTCATTACCAGTGATGCGGCGAGAGGGATGCGCTGGGATCTCTTGAGCTCTGCTCTACCCCTCACACGTGGGGGATAGAGTGGGCTCAGGGATCCTCAGGTCGATTCTGTAAATATTGTATATATTATTTTACCATTATGTTATTTTATTTATTTATTTTTCATACAGATAGGTTGATTTTGTTCATCTTGTCTATTATTTTGTTTGTATATATTTTAAGAGAGTTTTTTATTTTATTTTATTTATTTATTTATTTTAGTATGTATGAGATCATTCATCAATATTACCTATTGCCCACAACTGTGGGGCAGATTGTAATATCTATCAATAAATAAATCTATCAAATAAAAAAAAAAAAATAATGTGATTGAGAACTTTGTGCGGTCTGGAATATAGTAGTCGCTTCGCGGTATCGTCATTGAGGAACACGAAGATGCAATTTTGAATTGCAATCATGAACGAAAGTCCTCCACAATGAAAGCTAATAGTATTGGTTCATAAACAGAAGTATACAAATTACTTAGTACTGACACTAATACTTAATTTTTCACAATAGGTATGACTATTATGGATATTACAAGAATAAAAAGTACTAAAGTACAAGTTAATAAAATCTACAAGACTAACAGTGTTAGTTTATACTTATGAAACAGGGCTCTGGGCGACTTTCTCGCTTGATATATTTTTTTCATTTATCTGAACATGTGTTAACGCCATAATATAATTACGCTGTAAATAATTTTAAATAGTATTTTTAGTATTTAGTTTTATAGTTTTAGTTATATAGTTTTATTAGT
>NW_027109188.1:303351-311638 GCF_000696795.3 Halyomorpha halys
TTTTTTTTGTAATTTGTTCTCATAGGGAGTATTTTTTTTGTTATTAAAAGGTTTCTTTGTTTTCAATTTAATTTATGTATAATTTATGTCTTTTAAGTTAATTTACGAATAAATGTTTTGTCCGAGCCAGTGTTTATTTTTTTAGTTAAGCTTTCCAACAAGGAGACTATGTCGATTTGAGGTGGCTTAAAAACATGTTTAAAGACTTCTAACCTTCAAAACACACCGGTCGAACTCAATCAATAGGTAAATGCGTTGTAGTTGACAGAGAGAATATATAGAAATAGATTTTCAATATATGAATAAAAAGCGCTAGAAATTCTGTTTCATTTTGACACCATATGGGGTAAGCTGGTGTAGGGTTTCCGTTAATTTTTTAAAACACTTATTTTTAACCTCTTGTTTTAAAAAATTCAGAAATAGATTTATTTATTCTCTACCAATTTTTTTTTTTACTTTTATTTCATTACTTTATTATATTAAAGGAGAGAAAAAATGTTTGACGTGCTGATAACCCAAAGGCGGGCACTGTTGTTTCGCCGTAATTATCCGGAATTATTATCAATTTACGGTCAAGTATTGAATCAAACTGAGAACCCCACGTGTCGACTGGAGTCTATTAGAGAAGGTCCAAGAGATGAGTTACGATTATCTTTACGGAAGAAGTATGAAAATGTTCCATTTTATTTACCACTTATTAAGGTAATCATTTTTTTTTTATTGTTCCTCCAGTCAGAGATGAAGAAATATATGGACCAAACAAGTTTATAACTTACTTCAGTGGGAAACAACTTTAACGGATCAGTCAATCAGTTGTACAACTCGTTTCTTATTTATTTTATGTTTATTTGAAGGAGATGGTAAGGAATGCAGTCAAGAAAGAAGGCAAAATAGTAATGATTATTTATTTGTCTTCTGAATACTATTTTCAGAGACCACTCAAATGTATTTATATATTAGAGGTCTCAGTTCACACTCCCATCTAACAGCCCAGATGAATATCTACAACAAAGGTCGAAACGTTGGCAGAAAATAAATAAATAGTTCTTTTTATTTTTTTAATATGATATAAGGCAATCCATGACGATGTGATGTTTGCCTACACAAAATCTCAGAGATTTCCCAATATCATTATACCGTGACCGAAGAGATTACTTGCACACCATGTATTTTTTAAATTAAATTATGACTTTAAACAATAAGAAAACCCTATTATTTCAAAAATAAAATGTATATTTATAACTTAATAACTACAAATTAAATTTAAAAGAAAAACTTCTTTAAAAAAAACAACAAAAAACATCAAAAAGTATTTGCACACCTTGCGTTTTATTATTATTTTTTTTAATTTAATATTTTGTATGAAGTCCGTTGGCATTTAATTAAATCCGTTTTAATTTGTTCCCATTCTTGCTGTAAAAAGATCCGGTTATTTGGTGTTTTCGGACATTTTTATCAAAAATATGCCACATATTTTCAATTATTTTTAAGTCAAGACCCTCCAAAGTAATATAAACTAGTTGACGAATGTTAAAAATTAACCATTCTTTAGTTTTGTTTGCTCTATGTTTCGGATCATTATCATGCAAAAAAATACACCGTTCCTGAATTTTAATTATTACTTACATATTATTTTATGTCAATTTGAATTTAATTAACACTTACTTGACAAACGCTCTAAACTTCCCATTCACTACAAAAAATTAGTATACACTACAATAATCAGACCAATTTGGACATATAGAATTGAGCTCTGGGGCTCCACCAAACCATCAAATTCTTCCCGCATCCAATCCTTACAATCCAAAATCCTAAGTAAAATCCTTGATGCTCCTTATTACGTCACAAATAAACTCATTCACAAAGACCTTAACATCCCATTCGTTGCAGATTTGGCCCAAAACAGATATGCGTCTTTTTATTCCAAACGGCTTAACCATCCTAACCCATTAATTCTTAATCTTTCATCCTTAACAACCCCTGATAATCCTCCGAGGCGTCTGAAAAGAAGATGGCCACGGGACCTTCTAGTTTAAATTAATGTTTGAAGTACCACCAATGGGTGGTTCCTTCCCAAGATTTTCAAGTGTATATGAAACATACTACATATTTACCTATTGTATTATTTTGTACAGTTGTAAATTTAAATAAATAATTAAAAAAAAATAATTAATCATAATTTATATTTTCTTCGCCATCTTTATAATACTTATTTCTTTATTTAAATGCACAATGTCTGTTTTAATATATTTTTTCATCGTTTATTTAGTTTAATTTTTACCACTACAATGTTATATTTTATTAATTATTCGATTAATTGTTATGTATATTTCCAAGTTTGTTAGTTATCATTTTATTTTTATTTTCATGTTTCTCTGAATTAAGGTGGTTAACTCGTTTTGTTTTTTGTAACTCTGACAAAAAAAAGACTTTTGTTTATTTGTGTATCTATGCTGACCGAACCCCTCCCCCGACCAACTTTTCCTCTTTTTAAATTTTAATTTAACATTTTCCTTTCTTTTGTTTTGCTCTCAAAGTTTTTTCTTTAATTTTTGTAAATTTATTTTTCTTTGATTTTAACGCTATTGTGAAGTACTCACATTACCAGTATTATTTGAAACGGGGACCGAGATTAATGTTCGTGTCTTACAACGCCCAATAATTAACAAAGCTGGTCACGTCCAGTAGATTTCAATAAATGCATTAGAATGCAATTATGCATATCAGTCTATACTGGTCAATGAAGATTTTTATCACCTCTCTCACTAAGAATTATAATTCAGCTATACTCTGGATTAATAATATCTCTCAAATCCGATTCCAATACTCAATTAACGTCAATAAGAAGTATTTAAATAAACCTATCAAATATTGTGATAATACAAAACCTCCTTAATAACCTTTTTCAGCAATACATAGATGGTCATTTAACATCTGATCTCTTTGATATTAGCAACAAATCCACCTGTGCATGTAGACACAGTTGTTTAAGGCCTAATTAGATATTATGAATATTAACTGCACCGATGATTTCAATTAATTAATTATTTAAATTACATTGACAATGTATTGGCAGAATTTAAATGTAACAACAATCTGAAATATGTTCATCATTAATATTGATAGCATCATAAAATCAAACTGGTAGTAGCAAATAAATAATCGCAGATAGGTTTTTTCCATTCGGTCTTCGTTGTAGGGAATATTGCTTAAAGGGGTGAAGTACATTTTGAAAACTATAGAAACCCGCTCAATTCACTCGTCTTGATGTTTAGAAATGAAAGAAAACTTACTGATTCGCAGAGAAATGTTTAAAAAAAAGCACACAAAAAATCGGGAAGCAGGAAGTTGTTACAAGAGTGTGTCTCCGATATTCCAACTTAACACTTAAAAACCAACCTAAATGAATCTTCCAGTACCCGTTATCCATAAAACGTATAATTGAAGAAAGTATATCATTTCGTCAAGCCTTCAAAAATTATTATTATTTTTTTTTTATCATAATGACATATGATATGATACAGGATGTAGAGAAACTACCCAGTAGTAGAACTCTAAAACAGTTTACAATATAAGGTCACGAGGCCATCTTCTTTTCAGGCGCCTTGGAGGATTGCCAGGAATGGAAGAGGAAGCAAGGTTAAAACGAGTGGGTTTGGGTGGTTAGGGAGTTTATTATGGAAGGAATAATATCGGGTTCGGGCTAGATCGGTTACATAAGGAACATTTAGGTCTTTATGGATGGTTTTATTAGTAACAAAATAAGGAGCATTGAGGATTTTACGAAGGATTTTGGATTGTAAAGATTGGATACGAGAGGAATTCGAAGGTTTAGTGGAGCCCCAAAGCTCAACTCCGTATATCCAGATGGGACTTATTATTGTCATGTAGATCAGTCTTTTGTAATGAGTTGGAAGTTTAGACCGTTTGTCTAGTAAGTGCTGTAGTAGTCGGAATCTGCGTGCAGTTTCCTGTCTTTTCAGTCTTGTGTGAGGATTCCAGGTTAGTCGTTTGTCAAGATGAAGTCCAAGAGAACGAATCTGTTCTACAGGGGTAAGAGCCACATTATTAAAGTATACTGTAGGGCAGTCGGCAGGTTTACGACGAAGAGTAAATGTGATTTGTTGGGATTTATCTTTATCCTCCAATTTCGACACCATTCTTCGAGGATTGTGATATGGGACTGGAGAGTTTGGGATGCAATCAAAGGGTTATTACTAACTGTGAGCACACATGTGTCATCAGCATACGTGGTAAGGATAGTGTTAGGAGTTGTTGGTGTGTCAGCTGTATAGATGGTGTAGAGGATGGGACCGAGAATACTACCTTGAGGAACACCTCAAAAATTATAAAATAATTCTTTCAAGAGAAGTGGCTCTAAAAGACTCAGTAGAGAAAATCATAAAAGTTCTAAAATAAACACAACAATATGTTAAATTATAAATTTCTGATAACAACCAGCGTAATCGTCAATGGAAAACATCCTATATTAAAATTCCCAAAGACAAGAACATAAGTAAAGTTAAAAGGGCGTAATGACGAAAAAGTTGATCACCCAGGATAGAACTCTAATCTAATCTGAAAAAAAAATGTCCTAGAGAGAAAATTTTTTTATTAAAAATGTTGGCCAACTTCATACACAGCATACTTATGACTAGTAAACCACATTTTTTTTTTGTTAGTTTTGAAAGGACGTTTAACAGCCTGGTCATCAACGCCCGTTGGTTGTTGGTTTTGGTAAGGCCTAGTTGTTCTATAGTCATAGCTTTGGTATGGTGTACTGATCCGCACCAGTGGGACTCATTTCCGTCAGATTTTAAATATTATCTAGTTAGGCAATTATAATTTGTTTAATAATCGTTACTATAGTGGAAAGGATTAGGAAAGGCTTGTGAAATATAGATAAGTACCTACTCTAATTTGAAAAATAAGCCAAGATAAATAGATAATTATAATAATTAAAGGCTGATTATTAAGTTAGTCTTATGAATCAATTTAATGTCTCTTTCTATTACAGATTCGTCGTTTCTCAACGCCATTGGAACATTTGTTGGTATCCCTAACTGTTGTTTTTTTTTAAATCCTATTAATATAAATAGCCACAGCATAAAAATTTGTAAATTTTCACATTATAAAAAATTTTGCATTGTGTTCTAAAGTTAAACCTGATTTTTATTTTATTTATTATTTCTTCCCTTGCACATTTTATTATTTTTCTAGAGTTTTATAGTCCTTTAAATTTGTTTAATTTTTACATTATTTTAATTCTAAAAATTTTTTATCAAACATAAATGTAAATTCAGGTCTATAGTATAAAATTATATAAACATGCCTAATATTGTAAAAATATATATATACATTAAACCCGACATTGTCGTCCACATTTACAATCTATAAATATTTTTTTAAATAACACTCTAGCACATACATACAAAGATTAAAATAAATAAATAAGTACATTCAGCTAAAAGTCATACACATAAAATGCATAATTATAAAAGTGTACAAAATATATTAAAAAGAATTTAAATAATATAAAAGTAATGAGATACATATGTAATTAAAAAATTACTTATTATTATTGATTAAATATAAGTTATTTCAAACCGTATCTTGTGCTCTCTCTTCCGATTCCTTGGAAACTCCTTATTGTTTGTCCTAATTTTCAACTCCTATTTCCACATCTTCCCAGCTATACGATCCCTACATTCCTGATTTGTGTTCATGAGGACCCCACCTTACTGATAAGCATCGTTCATCGAAGATTGTATTTATTACTCTGTAGCAGACGGTAGTATTTAAAAAAAATAAATAAAAAATGCTGTAACTCTGTAGAACAAATATAACTCTAATCTTCAATATAAATCTTGGCCTTTAGCTATAATTAAAAATTAAATAACTTTTTAAACTGTTTTGTAGTTTATGAAATGACATCTCGTAATACTCTATTATGATCATGTGAAAGTAAAAAAATACACCATAATAGCTATTCGAATTAAGAGAAATACAGCTAAAGTTTATATGATATCAATTAGACAACCGTTCTGCTCACTTTGTAAGTAAATGATTTATATTAATCACTTATGAATCCCGTTCCTTTCTTTTAACTTCTTATTATTTAATCAGAAAAAACAAAACTACTTAGATATCTTATCTTATTGATATCTTCTTGCCTATTTAATATTATTTTTCATCTATCATTGTTATTAATCTGTTACTGTCTAATTCCATAGTTACTAATCAACTATTTTTTTATGTTCAGTTCATTGCTATGTGTATATTTCCAATTTTGTTAGTTTATTGTTTCTTTTTATTTATATGTTTCTCTGAATGATGGTTGTTAACTATTTTTGTTTTATAGAATAGAGAAATTGTGGTTGAAATGTCGGCACGCAAAAATATTTTTTTGTTTATTTGCTGACCACACACCTCCCCCACCTCTTCCCGACCTTCTCCTCATAGTTGTTTATTTTATTTTTTTTATCATGTAATGACAAATATAAAGCGTTTAGTTTCCCAGGAATGCAGAATTTTTTTTTACATTTAACACTTTATATTTATTAATATTAAAATTTTAAAAAATTGCCTATTACTATATTGAATGTTGGTTCAATCGAGCAAACATTGAGAAAATATACATATCACATAAATCCTAAAAGTCTGTATTTGGTCATTTGTTGATCCATTCCTGGATCTTCAGCAGAGCGAGGACGTTTTCTCTTAAACGCTTCAGGTTTTGATCCTTTTCATAAAAGTCAAATCCAGTCATTTTAATGAGATAATCCGCAAGACAAACAAAATATCTTCCAAAGACAATTCACTATTGGCCAGATATCATTTATTTTCTTTCACAAGCTCATCGAATTTACTCCAATAAAAAGACAGTATTTCGTTTATTAGTGTCCCACGATTTTTGAAGTTGCATTCTTCATTGTCATCATACCAGTAATTAGCAATAGCTTGGCGCATATCATATAGCATGTCGACAGCGACATCAATCTGAAGTGCTTGCCAGCCAACTTGGCTTACTTACTTAAGAACGACAGATGGTAGTTGACTGATGAACTTACTTACCATCGATTTTAGGGACTGGTAGTTTTCCAAACGGCATTGTTGGTTTAATTGGTCAGTCTTCTCTGGTTTTTTCAATTATATTCAAATCATTATAAATTAATTTTCAAAACATTTTAAATCATAAATTACCCAACCTTATTTACAATAACACAGCTAATATTATTAATGTTACAGTCTATTCTACTTCTGTTATATTTTATCTTAGTCAACTAACCTATAAAATATAATTATATTATGTATCAATCAATTAATTTTTATCATAATGTGTTAAATTATTTCTTGTTATCACAAATTTTACTTATTCTAATTCTATCCAGTTTACAATTATATTACAATCAATCACTTTATCAACAATACTTTGTTTACCCTAGCTCACATATCAGGTTTGCCATATCCTCATTTATATATTTTTCTCATTCATTATATTATTCTAATTTATTATATTCCCAATTTTAGTTCTTTTATTTATTCATTTCGTTATTAAAAAACCTACCTCATTTAACTATATATTATTTACCTTATATATAAACTTTATTATCACAAAATTAATATTGCTTGAAAATATCAGCATATTGCTGGTTCGAATATTTGTATCTGATTTTAAATTAACAGTATAATCAATATTTTCTGGAATTCTTCTTTTAAAGATATTATTCTTTTTATTTAAAATTATTGATTTTCAAAATTATTACTATTTTTGGATACATTATTTCTTTTATATTCGGATACAGGTAACATCAATGTTCTTCGTTGTTTCTTCAGCTATTAGTATTAATGGGGATAAAATACTGTAAGAAAGAAACTGACTTACAATAACTATTAATTTGGTGTACAGATTGTTCTATTTAAGCAAAAAAAATTAAAGATTATTATTATAATGTATTAATTTTAATATGATTATATTACTAATATATTAACAATTGGATATAGTTTAAGTTTAGTTAATGTTTATATCGATTTTATCATTTTTTCGTAGCAATACCTTTTGTTTTTATTTCTCTCATTTTATAATTAAAAATATTCTTTTTATTTATTAAATTTAAATTTAAATTTGCCTGGCTTCTCCTTCACTACCTAATAATCCTTCTAGGCGTCTAAAAAGAAGATGCCCTCGAGATCTTCTCCTTTAGAAGTGTTTTTGGAGTTCTATCAATGGGTAGATTCTCCACATGTTTGTATCATGTCATAATATCACTTACAGCAAATTTACTTG
>NW_027109188.1:312098-316652 GCF_000696795.3 Halyomorpha halys
TTTTAGTAATTTTGTTATCATTTACATCCTTTTTTTTAGCTTAGCCTGTACATAGTATGATGATCGATAGTATTAAAATAATTGCAGCTTGTATTTTTATACTTAGTATAATAAATAAAAACGGATTTCCAATACTATTTCAATCGCTTACATTAGTTTTATGCATAAATCATTTTGCTGTGACAAGCTATATCATGAAAATAAACAGTAAATGAATTTTACACTCCGTTACAAATTAAGCTGTTTATTTAAGCACTTGACAAAGAAGGATGTTGGATTTCGAAAAAAAATATATCTCCAGACCCATAAGACGCACATATGTCTACCAACACACAAAATAAAGGACATTTAACTTACTATAAAGTAGTTTATGACACTTATCTTCGTAGGGGTAGTAGTTTTTATGATATTCACATATAAATATAAATTTGGTGAATGAAAATTAGTCCGAACAACTATAAATCAATTTATTTTAGCAAATTTCATGAAAACTACTATTTCGATAAAGTCAAAGGTCATAAATTACTTTATATTACATTAAACTAGCTTTAATTTGAGTGATAACAGACTCAGTATGTACGTCAAATGATTTTTGAGATATAGATTTTTCAAAACAAATTCGTCAACTATTGAACTTTCAGTACATTCCACACAACATTTTTATGAAATGTTGCTTTTTAAAAAGCTATATATCGGGAACTATTGGACGTAAATAGCTAGCTCTATTAGGGCTTACATTTTAGCAAATTTACTCAACTTTAAATGATAATGTCTTAGATTTCCTAATGTTGTTGGTAGTTGTAAAGATTTATAAGATTTATTGGTACTCCGATAAAAAAAATGATTATTTTTAACGTTTTTTAACAGCTGGCATTTTTATTCTCCCTACCTATACTTGCAGACTCATCAATTTTGACTACTAATTATACCTAGTTTTCAATTATGTAATAAAAAATAACTGCCTTTTTTATGCTCTTGGAATCTTGTACTATTAGTAACAGAATGCGCAAAACCAACTGGATATTCTTCCTGTTGTACAGTATTTGAAACAATAACATTTGAAAAAACAAACAATACTAAATAAGAAAAACTCTGAGTGAGAAACTGTGTCTATTTAAAATTATATGTAATCTTATTCTCAGTACTACTGTGTGCATCCGAAATCTGGATAGTCATTAAAAGAAATATGGAAAAACTCCTAGTATTTGTTTGAGAAGAGTACTGAACGCTTCCAAAAAGAAATTGAGACAGGGGACTACTCCAAGCTGATTGAAGAACAGGTAAAGAAAAAGAGATCGAAGTGTATTGGTCACGCCCTAAGGAAGCCTGGAAATGGACGAAGAGAAAGGTGTACTTGACTGGAATTCGAAAGGTGCGAAGCCACCTGGAACACGTGGAATCGACTGGCGACAAGGAAGATAAGCCAGCTCGACCGGCGATGGAGAGAGGTGAATATTGTGGCACCTTTTAGAGAACAGGTGCGGAAATTGGTAATGACACTTTACTTCAAAATCTTCTGGATTACTGATAGAGAATATTATAGCAATAATATTGTGAAAGTCGTAAAACGTTTTTCTATCTCTGGAATATAAATAGCCAGGAATACTTAATCATATATTATCTATATATTTGTCTTAGAAATGGAGGCTGGTGAGGAAATATGAATAACCCGCAATAACGTTTACAGAAGGGATTATGAAATAGATTTCAGAGTTTTTTTAATTTTTAATAATTGGTTGATTCAAACCGGCGCCGCTGCAGTTTCAGCACCATCCTCATCAGTGTACGGACAGCCCAGCTGTGAGCTATGTAGTGTACTTATTGGTTTTTATACTAAAAAAAATATTAAAACTCTGAAATCTATATCATAAACCCTTCTGTAAACGTTTTTGATTACTTAATTGAAAACTAGGTATAATTACTAGTCAAAATTGATGAGTATGCCAAATATAGGTAGGGGGAATAAAAAATGGCAGCTGTTTAAACCCGTTAAAAATAATCAATTTTTTATTCGGAGTACCAATAAATCTTTACAACTACCAACAACATTAGAAAATCTAAGACATCATTCAAAGTTGAATAAATTTGCTAAAATGTTAGCCCTAATAGATCTATTTACGTCCAATAGTTCCCGATATATAGCTTTTTAAAAAGCAACATTTCATAAAAATATTGTGTGGAATGTACTGAAAGTTCATAGTTGACGAATTTGTTTTGAAAAATCTAAATCTCAAAAATCGTTTGACGTACATTCTGAGTCTGTTATCACTCAAATTAAAGCTAGTTTAATGTAATATAAAGTAATTTATGACCTTTGACTTTACAGAAATAGTAGTTTTCATGAAATTTGCTAAAATAAATTGATTTATAGTTGTTCGGACAAATGTTCATTTACCAAATTTATATTTATATGTGAATATCATAAAAAATATTACCCCTACGAAGATAAGTGTCATAAACTACTTTAAAGTAAATTAAATGTCCTTTATTTTGAGTGTTGGTAGACATATGTGCGTCTTATGGGTCTGGAGATATATTTTTTTTCGAAATCCAACATTTTATACGAACAACTAGAAATTAAATTTTTTTTAGTTTATTTTGTCAAATATCATAAAAAATACTACTCCTACAAAGATAAATGTTATAAAATATGTTATAGTAAATTTAACTAGCTTTAAGTTGAGTGCTTGCAGACATCTGTACGTCCAATGGTTTCTGAAATAAAGTTTTTCATAAATCAAACCTATTGTCCTAACAACTATAAATTAATTTATTTTAGCCAATAACATGAAAACTACAATTACTACAAAGGTAAAGGTCATAAACTACTTTATAGTACAATTACTTAGCCTAAGTTTGAGTGTTAATAGCCATTTGTTCGTCGAATGGTTCTTGAGATATAGATTTCTCAAAATAGATCCACTAACTACTGATATTTCAGTACATTTTTATGAAATGTTGCTTTTTAAAAGGCTATATATATCTCGAGAAATAGTGGACGTAAATAACTCTATTAGGGCTAATATTTCAGCAAATTTCCTTTTCTTTAAATAATTTTCTTTTAGATCTTCTAGTGTTGTTGGTAGTTTTTAAGATACAGAGCTCCGAATGGAAAATTAATGTTATTTTAAGGTTTTGAAACAGCTGCCATTTTTTATTGCCCCTACCTGTACTTGGCAAACACATCAGTTTTGACCAGTAATTATACATAGTTTTCATTAAAGTAATTAAAAATTGGGGTGAGATTACTGCCTTTTATTCTTCCTGACTCTTGTTCTATAATATCCTCACCCGTTCCACTGCCTTCACTATTCTTCTTCTATAGATGGAGTAATATACAAAATATTTCAATAAAATTAACTTGTCCCACATTCAGTCTATCTTCGAATCTACTTTTTATTCTCATTTCCTTCGTTTCGATTGAGTTTAATATTCCTTGATCTTCATTAAAGTTTAAAAATTGATATTGTCAATTTAAAACCTACAGCTAAACCTTTTTTATAATTAGAGTTATACCTTGCGTATAGCCAAAGGAACCGTAGGTCAGTATGATCTTTCATCTAGAGTAAGCTTTTGCCGAAATTCACAATATGTATTGCATTTATATGATAATACTTGACCATAGCCAAAACGTTTTGCTAAATGGCGAGTATCGTAAAAATGTTTTGCTGATATTATATTTATTTTATTATTTAGAAAGGCTACACGTTCCCATTTATGGCGCGCACCACGACCAATGTTCGTTTTGGAATTATATAAAGAAAAAAAGATTACTTTAGCTTTAATAATTTTAAGAAAGACATAATAAAAAAGTTAAATAAATAAATATTTTGTTGTGTGAGAGAGAGGGTGTAATATAAATCGTTCTTAAGCTGGGATTCTCCAATAGTAAGTTAGTAAAAAAAAATTCGAACATTCTTTAATCTGCTAGATATTTTTTTTCCAAAATTAGATTTTTTTAATATCTAAAAAGAATCAGCAACATCCTCTCAATATTACCTTGGCTGAATGCCGAAGGTTCAAAACCGACCGTTCATTCAGTGACTGGTTCATCCTTGTTCCAAGTAAGTAGTCACGTCTGTTTTTTTCCTTATTATCGCACATAGTTAAGGACCCAGCTCACTTAGGATAATTCTGTCTTCTTGTATCCTTACATTAAGAAGAGTATAAATATATATGTAATAAAGTTTTTTCATATTATAAATATTTTTGTTGTGACGAAAAGGTTCTACTATCTGATAGATGAATCGATCGTGTCGATATCGACCCATTTATTTCCATTCCTGTTTCCTAATTCATCACATAAATTCGTAATAGACGGCCATTTCTAATATTAGCTTTTCCTTCATGATATCTAGGTATCTATTTTCATACCTTCGTGAAATTAAAAATAGTACTTTTAGCTTTATATATCACTTTTTTCCCATTTATTTATTTATTTTTCATTATTTTTTATTTTATTTTATTTTAGTAAGAATGCGATCATTCATCACTATTGCCTATTGCCCACAAAGATGTGGCAGATTGTAATATCTATCAATAAATGTTTTGCGA
>NW_027109188.1:316702-322506 GCF_000696795.3 Halyomorpha halys
GTAACGGAGTGTAAAATTCATTTACTGTTTATTTTCATGATATAGCTTGTCACAGCAAAATGATTTATGCATAAAACTAATGTAAGCGATTGAAATAGTATTGGAAATCCGTTTTTATTTATTATACTAAGTATAAAAATACAAGCTGCAATTATTTTAATACTATCGATCATCATACTATGTACAGGCTAAGCTAAAAAAAAGGATGTAAATGATAACAAAATTACTAAAAAAAAAATCTTTAAATTTAAAAAAAAAAAAAATAATAAAAAGCCATTATATATTAATTAAAAATAATCTAGCTCTGTTTTACTTAAATTTAATTAGTTTTTTTATATATAATTATTTAGTTATTATTTCGATTTTAATTTATATATCTCGATTTCGTATTAGAGATTTTTTTTTATAGTAATTTTGTTATCATTTACATCCTTTTTTTAGCTTAGCCTGTACATAGTATGATGATCGATAGTATTAAAATAATTGCAGCTTGTATTGTTATACTTAGTATAATAAATAAAAACGGATTTCCAATACTATTTCAATCGCTTACATTAGTTCTATGCATAAATCATTTTGCTGTGACAAGCTATATCATGAAAACAAACAGTAAATGAATTTTACACTCCGTTACAAATTAAGCTGTTTATTTAAGCACTTCGCAAAGAACGATGTTAAAGGAAAAAAAACATTTTTTTTTTTTAATAATTTATTTATTGTTTTTACAACTGTACACATACATACACAACAAGTAAATTTGCTGTAAGTGATATTATGACATGATACAAACATGTGGAGAATCTACCCATTGATAGAACTCCAAAAACACTTCTAAAGGAGAAGATCTCGAGGGCATCTTCTTTTTAGACGCCTAGAAGGATTATTAGGTAGTGAAGGAGAAGCCAGGCAAATTTAAATTTAAATTTAATAAATAAAAAGAATATTTTTAATTATAAAATGAGAGAAATAAAAACAAAAGGTATTGCTACGAAAAAATGATAAAATCGATATAAACATTAACTAAACTTAAACTATATCCAATTGTTAATATATTAATAATATAATCATATTAAAATTAATACATTATAATAATAATCTTTAAATTTTTTTGCTTAAATAGAACAATCTGTACACCAAATTAATAGCTATTGTAAGTCAGTTTCTTTCTTACAGTATTTTATTCTCTATTAATACTAATAGCTGAAGAAACAACGAAGAACATTGATGTAACATGTATCCAAATATAAAACAAATAATGTATCCAAAATAGTATTAATTTTGAACATCAATAATTTTACATAAAGATAATAATACCTTTAAAAGAAAAATGCCAGAAAATATTGATTATACTGTTAATTTAAAATCAGATCCAAATATTCGAACCAGCAATATGCTGATATTTTTAAGCAATATTAATTTTGTGATGAACAACATTAGGAAATCTAAGACATTATCATTTAAAGTTGAGTAAATTTGCTAAAATGTAACCCCTAATAGAGCTAGCTATTTACGTCCAATAGTTCCCGATATATAGCTTTTTAAAAAGCAACATTTCATAAAAATGTACTGAAAGTTCAGTAGTTGACGAATTTATTTTGCAAAATCTATATCTCAAAAATCATTTGACGTACATACTGAGTCTGTTATCACTCAAATTAAAGCTAGTTTAATGTAATATAAAGTAATTTATGACCTTTGACTTTATAGAAATAGTAGTTTTCATGAAATTTGCTAAAATAAATTGATTTATAGTTGTTCGGACTAATTTTCATTCACCAAATTTATATTTATATGTGAATATCATAAAAACTACTACCCCTACGAAGATAAGTGTCATAAACTACTTTATAATTCGTGGCGGTCCCACTCAGGTCATAATAGGTTGGTTACCTGTAGGATAACTCCATTCTCCTCTTTTCCCGTATGTTAGAAGTGACCAAGAAGAGATTTAGAAAAAGTTGAAACACTGATAAAGAACAGGGTATATCATTTAAATAATCAAAACTAACAAACTTATTTAATGATATAAATAGCTTTAGTTCAATTCATATCAAATAGTGCGTGTATTTTGTAAACATTGATGTTAGATTCACATTTGAATAAACAAAATGTTTTTTTTAAATTAAAAGCGACCTTGTTTTTAAATATGGTAGTTATCCTATTTGTGACGTCACATGAGTGCGTAAATACAGCTCGGAAAAACTTAAGTCAATTGCTCTCATTGATGTATGACGCTAGTAATTATGATCGGAAATTATTCATAGTATTGCTGAAATTATAATAATTGAAATCTGATTATATTTATTTAAAATAAAATCATGTCCTAAAATAACGAATATTGAACATTTTTTATGAAAATCCTTAGTATGTTTGCCTATATACACTAACGTTCAAATTTCTAATATTATTATTTTCTATGGTAGATTGTATCAGCGGATATAATAGTAACTAACGGTATACGAAAATAATTAGTTAATAGAAAGTTATATCGATAATTATAAAAATAAAAATTGAAGAATTCAAATATGATTTATAATAAATTACTATTTGATTTATTTAATAAAGATAATTATAATTAATAAATCTAATTTATGAAATATAAAGGAACTGATGTTAACAACTTTTTAACTGTCTAACCGAGTCTAGTCGACAAGCATCGAGAATCTATTTTTTTTTAGAGTAGTGACACCAAAGTTATTTTAATTTTAGTGTTAATCGATCTGAATTATCAAAATATGCAGGTTGATTTTGATAATTCGAATTATAATTATAATAATTGAACTGAATTATGAAAATATAGAAGGTGTCTGAGGAAGTGGTTAACTGAATCTTAAGGTACTGTGCTGCTAACTCCAAGGTTCTGGGTATGAATCCAGTTATGGCAAATAATGATTTTATGTTTCACTGTAGCCATGAGTCAGCCCTGTGGGTTCAGGAGCCCTCCTGGATCCAAATTCCCAGGAAAAAGGATGATATAACATAAACATCTCAGAAGAAAATTTAGTCTATTTCCTAAGATTCTCAAACTGCTTAGCAAAATTGTTTAGCAGCGAAAATTTATAGAAAAAACCTGATTTTTAATACCCTGATTTATATACATTAAAAATTGATATAAGATCTGTGAAGCATATTGTAACTTAAGAATGAATGCATATTGTAAGAATGAAAATATTTTTAATCAAACTTAAAAAGCTATGTTTCAAAGTTTTTACCTAGTGCAGTTTTCATTAATTCTGATTTGGAAAATCTCGTATACTTAAGAGCATTCAAACCCATCAAACAAAGGAAAATCAATAGTTTACATAGCTAATTAGTTGTAGGTAGGTAGTCCCGGCATCGCTCAACAAAGCTACAGAAAAAAAGTTATCAGTAACAAACGTTTACCCCACATTACATGGATTCATCAGGCCTGAATGAGAACAAGATACAAACTATGTAAAATATGATAAGACTACAAGAATGTACATAAAAAGTTGTAATAAAGGATATATAAAGAAATTAATGTATTAAAAAAAGGACGAAGAAAACTAAAAGAATTTAGATATAAATTAATAGAACACTAGCCGATAACAAGTACAGTAATGAGCAATCAATTTTAATAATTATTATTATTTTACTATTAATTCCTCCAGTGGTAAGTTTCCAATTATGTTACTCATTATTAGTTAGAAATCTATTAAATTATTTTTATATCCTTTTAGTTAACTACGTTCCTTTATTTTTTTAAAGCAACTTTCTTTTTATATATCACCTTTTATACAATTTCTTTTATAGTCCTGTCATATTTTACAATGTTTGTCTTATGTTTTTATTGAGCCGTGACAAAGCCCTGCAAAGAGGAGGAAACGTCGGTTATTAGTAAATATGTTTTCTGTTTTCTTTTGTACCTTCTTTGACCGCCACTCGGCCCATCTTCCACCAATCAAATATATCATATACGAAGAGAAGATGGTTGGGGGTTCGGTCAAAATAAAACACAACGTTTCGGCCAGAATTTGTAGTTTTTAGCACGGCTAAGAACAGAACAAGATAACTACCAATGAATACAGAAAATATAGACAGAATGACGTAAAGTAAATAATTATACAGAACGGAATATAATAAAATAAAGTGATGAAAGAAGTAGAAAATGAATTGAGTAAGTAGGTAAAATAACATAATTAAGGGAATAAAATAAAAATGAAGTTATATAATGCAAAGAAATATGAATATATTAGGTTATTAATAATTTAAAAATAGAAAATCATGAAAATATATAACAAATAAAATATGCAACCATAATATTATATAAAGAGGCAAAATGCTTACTACTTATTCAATTACCTATGTATACATTTTATTTTCCGCTTCTTCACTTTATTTTATTGATTCCATTCTGTACAGTCATTTACTGCATGTCATTCTGTTTATATTTTATTTTTTATTTTCTGTATTCATTGGTTATTATCTTGTTCTGTTCTTAGCACTGATGAAGGCTAGAAATTCTGGCCGAAACGTTGGCACGATTAAACTACTACAACTTGTTTGTGTTTTATTTTGACCGCATCCTTCAACCACCTTCTCCTCGTATAAGTCATTCACGGTCAACTATCTCTCATGATTACAAATATAGTTAGAAAGTGGGAAACCCGAAGATATGTTTTATTTCTAAATCTCGCCGGAACAAGTAGCACATCAACGAGTCCCGTAAATATAACTGTTATTTTTGTACATTTTGTTATGCAATTACGTCAGGAGCTATTAATTATGTGCCTTAGTATATCACTGTTTGAAGGCTAATGGCAAATATTGGTACATCCACCGGGGTTCTGTTTTTAGCTTGCAAACTATTCCAAGATGACAAACTCTATCTGTCCTAATGCACTTATAAATTTAAAATCATTATGTATTTTCAACGAAGACAAAATCCAAAACTAAATGATCATAGCGCTGGTTTTAATCTCTCGTTTCCTTAAAAGTATTTGGAATGAAAAATAGTTTATTATTCTAGGACTAGGATCCTTTAGAACAATAAGAAGGTTTTTGTAATATTACAGTAATATATATTAGCCAAAAATAATAACAGTAATATATACGTTGTCACACTTAATGAAAACTTTTATAAAAATCGTATATAAACAATTTTAGATGCTAAAATAGAAAAATATTTAAAAACTGGCTAAATACATAAAACAGCAAAACCAAAAGTTAGTTTCAAATTATCTGTAATATTAAAATATTGTATTAGATTGGTGCGGTAAAATATAGTTAAATATAAGGGTTTTAAACGAGGGAAGGGTTGGCACATGGCGTATGTTAGAAGGCATGGAGTTCCAGAGAAAGTCAGTCAGTTGGAGGTTAGATGTCATATAAATGGAACCTTGTACAGGATTGGACTGAGCATTTGAATTCCAGGTTTTCTAGGACATAGGATGGGCGCTGAGTACTAATTATTTAGAACAGAAAGGAAGCTAGGAAATAATGGCATCGGAAGGTTGGATAGAGCCACTTCGGCTCCGCGTAATACTGAGAATGTCAATTCAGAAAGATGTTTATATATAAATACAATACAGCTAGAGGAGATAAATTTCAATTGGTTCTATACAAATATATATATATATATATATATATATATAACGGCTAAGAACAGAACAAGATAATTTTAATTTATATATCTCGATTTCGTATTAGAGATTTTTTTTTATAGTAATTTTGTTATCATTTACATCCTTTTTTTAGCTTAGCCTGTACATAGTATGATGATCGATAGTATTAAAATAATTGCAGCTTGTATTGTTATACTTAGTATAATAAATAAAAACGGA
>NW_027109188.1:322556-328260 GCF_000696795.3 Halyomorpha halys
TTTATATTAGCATATTAACGTAAATAGATAAGAACGTAAATGTTCGTCATAGTTGTATAGTTTACAAGTCTAAAAAAGGAAGCGGAAGATGTATTGAATGATTTTTCATTCGGAACTCCATATCTTAAGAAGTAGGAACAACACAAGAAAAGCTAAGATAACGTCATTTAAAGAAGAGCAAATATCCTTATCTTTATAATTTTGACTGGAATTATAATTCTCCGGAGAGAGATTGGAAGTTAAAATTTGACTTTGTAAAATATTAATTTATTAGAGAATGGTAGGCGAAGACGATAGTTATACTAGTTATAAAAGCTAGTAATGAAATGAAAGTCTCAAAATAAATACAGATAAAACGGTTAGCAGCAAAAACTGAAATGAGATTAGAGGAAATCAATTTGAACATTTAAAGAGGTTTAATTACTATTTAGGGTCTAAGATAAGTAGGAAAACTGAAATTTATGAGGAAAGGAAACTCGGGAAATGATTGGTATTTTCAATTTCGTAATATCTTAGCTCGTGCCTTATTTTCATAAACTTAAAAAATTATGTATATATGTATATATAGTTGACCGTAAAAATTGATATATAAGAAGATGGTCAGGGTTGCGGTCAAAAGTGAAACAAAAATA
This sequence comes from Halyomorpha halys, assembly GCF_000696795.3. Lineage (NCBI taxonomy): Eukaryota > Metazoa > Arthropoda > Insecta > Hemiptera > Pentatomidae > Halyomorpha > Halyomorpha halys. The sequence continues at coordinate 323,189 of NW_027109188.1, forward strand.
GTTTACAGCTATTTATTTTCCAACGTTTCACCCCACTTTGCAGGGCTTCATCAGGGCTAAAAAGATACAAAATGATACAATGATAGGAATAAAAATAAAAAGATAAGATACAATGAAAAGAATAAAAAACAAGTAACAATGGTAAGAGTATTTTATTTTTATTATTCTTTCATGACATTTATTTTATCTCTGTAAATATATTTTTTTTCCGTATTGTTTTTGTTTTATATACATCTCCTGTACTTTTTTAGCTTTATATTTTACGTATTTTTATATGAAACTTTTACTCTTACCATTATTACTTGTTTTTTATTCTTTTCATTGTATCTTATCTTTTTATTTTTATTACTATCATTGTTTCATTTTGTATCTTTTCAGCCGTGATGAAGTCCTGCAAAGTGGGGCGAAACGTTGGAAAATAAATAGTTGTAAACTATTTTTGTTTTACTTTTGACCGCAACCCTGACCATCTTTATATATTAAAAAATTATGATTTATAATACAGTTAATCTTCCTATGGTCCTAAACAGGATGTGACTTCTTACAAGAGATGAACTGCGCCTTAAGGTTTTTGAAAACAAAATATTGCGTAAATATTCGAACCAAAAAATTATGAGCTAACTGAAAAGTTTAAAAGGCAACACAACGCTGAACTGCATCTGCTAATTCTTCAGGTGATAGTCTTGCAGCGCTTAGGGTTGTAGAGCGTAACGACAAACGGATCTCTAAAATGTTAATAAACACTGAACCGACCAGTAGTAGTTTTCTATACGCCATGGTTCAGACCAGCACTCTGGAGATCGAGGTCCATCCCTCTGGGTGTCTTCTCCCACAGAACGCAACCTTCCCTCCAGCAGACAGCCCTCTGGGTGCCTCCTCCTGCATGCGTCAGCTTTCTCGCTCCAAGGTCCTCTATGGGTGGCTAACCGGGCAGTCGTCCTGAGTCCTTTGAGTCCTAAAAAACTATTATTATAATTGGATTCCTTTCCAAAGGCTGTTTGTGTGCTTATCGGTTTACCAATTTAATACCTTTGTATTTATAAAATGTTCTTACCATTGATTATATAGGGTAATAAAGAGTGATATGTTGGGTTATATAATAGTATATAAACTACAAAAAGAAACTAAGTATTTATTTACAATTTGTTATGATTCAAATGATTCAGATAAAGGTTACCATAAAATAGAAATTATTACATGAATACTTATTAGTTAATTTATACTTATAGCTGCTGATGCCGTGGGATGTAGTGCCGTGGGTGTCTTCTGTTTCATCAGGGATGTCCAGGCTTCCTGGCCTTCGTATGGTCGAAGCGCATCCGGCTGACTGTGATCTTCACTCGTCTCAGGCTTCCTGTTCAGTGTCCCTGTTTTCTCTTGTCGATTTCCTCTGTATTTTTCTCCCACTTCCCTTTTGGGGCGTTACCTTATTTTTAAATCTCTTCCCTGATTGGTTATCGATGTCCGAAGTCTCCCGAGGCAGGCGTCCCCCTCTTCAGGGCCGAGGATGTGTAACAAAAAGTTTGACTTGTCCAGGAAGGGCCTGCAACTGATTAATTTGATTCTGGTCCCTCGTCCCAAACTATCATTTGTGTAACTTAAAGGTTAGCCAATCTAATTTTCTCAGGGGCCTCTGGTAATGTGACAAACTTAATACAGATGTTTTCACATCCGAGGATGCTAAAAGCTTCCCAGAAGGATACCTTGACCAGGTATTGTCAATACATAGCAGTACGAACCCATTATATAGGACATTGACACGAAAGAACAACTACAAAGATAGCAGACACACACAGACTCACACTCGACTGAGGAAAAGTAACTAAATTATTTTTTACTCAACAAAGTGAGTCCCGTACAAATTTTTAAAAAGATCAAATTTCCTCAGCCCCTTCTTCAAATGCACCAATGCAGAAAAAGAAGCTACCCTCAAACCGCTTTTTCCATCATTATCCCACGCACCCAAGGGGCTTAGAAGAGAATATAAATGATTTTATATAAAATCTGTGTCAGTCAATCGCTTTGCGTTGTAGATCATTCAAATCGTGCTCTTCTTAAATCAATATTGTTAACGTATTTAATAATATTTTTTGTAAATTAACTGATTTATAATTTAATAAGTTTCATCCTTCTGAGTTACCTCATATTGTTTATTTTTTGTATGAAATAATTCATTATATGATACAGTATATTTTTATATTCATTTACATCCTCTTTACGAATGTTTAAATTGATTAACATTGAATAAAAAAAATATTTTAAAACTGACTGAATATTCCCTAAAGATATTTTAAAATATTCGATAAGGGTGTTAAACTCATTATAGAGATTCTCAAAGGAAAAGAAAACTAATAAAGATTCCATCCTTTCAGAATAGAAATAGAGCCCCTTGAAATGCACCGCTTCGCTTGGATAGTGAGATTATGATAAAATCTAAATTTCAATATTTTATTACAATTCTTTTTATGACCAGTCTGAAAACAGAAAAATCTTCATTCCTTTTAAATAAGATGCTAATCATTATGAAATATTTAGAAAAGGCTTGGTTGAGTCATGAATTTTCATAAAATTATCTTTAATAACTAATGGATAATTCAGGCTTCTAAATCCGGTATTGAATTCATCGATTATTTCTTAAATTTGAAAACTCGTTCTTGGTGTGAACTCGAGAACCAAATAGTAAACATATATTTAATGCATTTGAAATTGTTTCAAAACATTTTAATTTAAGTAATTTGAGACATCGAAATTAAAATTAAAATCGCTTAAAACATCGGTCATATAATGATTAGCTAAAGTGACACCACTAAACACATTATCCTATCTTTGGCTTCGCTGCTGTCGGGTAAAAACAAAAAAAAAAAGAAATGGAAGTACACTATATTTATATTAAAATATTTCTATATAACTGTTTATTATAAAGTATCGAAAAAAGAAAACTATACAAAAAATCTTAAAAGATAAAATACCAAAATGGATTAGAACGCCAAGCAGTCAGCATAAGTCTTTTCACTCTTCATTTTGCATAGATAATTTCATAAAAAAATGTATTTCTTCTTTTAAATGTTTAAATACTCTAACGCAAGTTTGGAAAAAAAAGTACATAATCCTGAACTAACCCGTTCATCTCAGCCAGCATTCGCAAAATGAGGAAGTTGGTTAGAGGCATAATTTAATGCATGTAGAATGGTACGGGAGATGATAGATTTAGAATTAATCAAAATAGTCCAAGAGCCCAAGAGGAGAAAAAAGGCAGTTATCTCACTCCATTTATTTTATTACTTTAATGAAAACTATGTATAATTACTAGTCAAAATTGATGAGTCTGCCATGTTTAGGTAGGGGGAATAAAAAATGGCGGCTGTTTCAAAGAGATAAGAAATTTTTATTTGAATGATTTTTCATTCGGAACTCCATATCTTAAGAAGTAGGAACAACACAAGAAAAGCTAAGATAACGTCATTTAAAGAAGAGCAAATTTGCTAAAATATGAGCCCCAATAGAGTTATTTACGTTAAATAGTTCTCGAGATATAGCTTTTTAAAAAGCAACTTTTCATAAAAATATTGTATGGGACGTACTGAAAGATCAGTAGTTAATGAATTTATTTTGAAAAATCTATATCTCAAAAACCACTTGACGTACATCTGTCTATTAGCACTCAAATTAAAGCTAGATATATGAACTATAAAGCAGTTTATTATATTTATCTTTGTAGGAGTAATACTTTTCATGAAATTTGCTAAAATAAATTGATTTATAGTTGTTCGGACAAATATTCATTTGCCAAATTTATATTCATACGCGAATATCATAAAATTTACTACCCCTACGAAGATAAGTGCCATAAACTACTTTATAGTAAGTAAAATTTCCTTTAATTTGAGTGTTGGCAGGCATATGTACATCTTATGGATCTAGAGATATATTTTTTCAAAAATCCATCATTTTATACGAACAACTAGAAATTAACATTTTGTGAATTTATTTGGTCAAATATCATAAAAATTACTACTCCTACAAAGATTATTAATTATTTTATAGTAAATTTAACTAATATAATGTTTTTCATAAATCAAACTTATTGTTCGAACAACTATAAATCAATTTATTTTAGAAAATATCATGGAAACTACTATTCCTACGAAGGTAAAGGAATAACCTTAACAAATAATCATAAACTTATTTATATTCCATCAAAACTGGCTTTAATTTGAGTGCTAATAGACATCTGTACGTCACTTAGTTCCTGAGATTTCTTTCTCAAAATAAATTAACTAACTACTAATCTTTCACTAGATTTTTAAGAAATTTTGCTTTTTAAAAAGCAATATCTCGAGAACTATTGGACGTAAATAGCTCTATTAGTGCTAATATTTCAGATAATTTACTCTTCTTTAAGTAATGTTCTCTTAGGTTTACTAGTGTTGTTGGTAGTTTTTAAGATATAGAGCTCCGAATGACAAATACAATCTTTTTATCGCTTTTGAAGCAGCCGCCATTTTTTATTCCCCCTACCTACCTATACTTGGCTAGTAATTATACATAGTTTTCATTAAAGTAATCAAAAATTGTATTGAGATAACTGGCTCTTTTCCTTCCCGACTCTTGTACTAAAACATATATAATCCAAAATTGAACTGTTTTCCATAATATTTAAAATGAGGTAGATATGATAATTTGAAACCGTGGGTACATAATTCAACAAACCGTATACTGATTCTGCATTGATTTTTAACTGATATGTTATAATATTTTTTGTACATATTACATTTATAATATAAAATATTATATTCATGAAAAATAAACTATTTAGGTCTAGACTAGGGTTGTCCATCGACACCAATACACGCTTTTTTCAAGAGCTCATTAGACAAAAATAGTTTTAGACGCCTTCGTTTTGAACAAAATTTTATAATTTAATATAAAAAAATTTATACCAAATATCTTAGTTATTTTATAAGTTAATATAAAGACACTTATACCAAATATCTTAGTTATTTTATAATTTAATATAAAGAAACTTATACCAAATATCTTAGTTATTTTATAATTTAATATAAAGAAACTTA
>NW_027109188.1:328810-329938 GCF_000696795.3 Halyomorpha halys
ATTGCTCAAACGTCAACAGTACGTTTTTTCAATTTTTTTTTTTTTAAGGTTTCTGCTTAAAACTTTCTGAATTTCGTCATTTTATTAATGTTATGATAAATGTTCTAAAGCACGTACATATGGGAAAGTTTGTGTTTTTTTTTTCAATGAAGTTTATAAAAAATCAAAATGAACCATAACTCCATCTCATGAGATTGGCTACAACAGAACTAGAGGTTTTTTAGTTTATTGGTTCGTTGGTGGACGCAACTCGACCACAATGTTTACACTAAATATATATTTTGATTGTCATTGCAATGTTTGTATTAATTGATAAATGATAAGAATGTTTTATCTTTATATTTTCCTTATTTATGTATAACAAATATGTGGCCAATTTAATGAATTATTAATACTTTTGGTTTTGTTGATAACATAACCTTACAAGCTATCCTTATTGATAAATTAAAGTTTAGATTTTAAAATATATACTTATTATACAGGCCACCATCGTGTTCAAGTTTCTAATTTTGGTCCTCGAGTCTTTATAAGTTGGACAACCCTGATTTAGACCTTAAGAGATGATACATAATAATTTCGAGGGAAGTGTATTAACCTAAAGAGATAAGAACGTACATTAAAAGTAAGCCCTAATTAATGGTTTATTATATCTATTTAGTTAATAGCGGCAAAATAATATTCTATTCATTTCATTGATTCAATAAAACAAATTAGAACCGGAGATAAAATTCAACTTTTGAAAAATGTTTCCTTATTTGAAACCAATGTGTCGCCCTTAAAACAGCATTAAGTCTAAATAGTGGTGGTATAGGTGCGGTAAAAGATTTTTATGGGGAATAAAAAAGAACATATTCATTTTTAGCACCTTATGAAACTCCTAAATGCCGCATTTAAGTTTTTAATTTTGGCTTTGGGTCATTATAAGTTGGACAACCCAGTTCTAGACGTTAAGGGATAAAAACTACTAATTTATATTAGCATATTAACGTAAATAGATAAGAACGTAAATGTTCGTCATAGTTGTATAGTTTACAAGTCTAAAAAAGGAAGCGGAAGATGTATTAATAATTAATATTATTCTACAATCAATGAAATGCAAACAAATCTAATTAACTGCTGTTAACACAG
>NW_027109188.1:331763-333394 GCF_000696795.3 Halyomorpha halys
CAATTCTCATGTACTTGGCAAGATCCATTTAGTACGCAAGCTCTTAGATTATGAAGAAAAATTATGACCCCTTCACCAAGTTATATGTTTTGATTTTTGTAATATCAGTAAATTCGACACATATGTCATAAAATCACCTCTCAACTTAGTATTGTCAAGGCTTTGCTGTTTATTATGATTTATTCCGTTCTTTTATTTATGTAATGACCATTTTTAGTGACAGTCCAGTTGATTTGAAATTTTAATGTGATTTCATGACATGTTAATATTAAGGAAAAAAAATAATAATATATGTTCTAGATTTTGTTTATATTGCTCAAACGTCAACAGTACGTTTTTTCAATTTTTTTTTTTTTAAGGTTTCTGCTTAAAACTTTCTGAATTTCGTCATTTTATTAATGTTATGCTATATATAGTTATAAATTATAATTTTTGAATCAAAATGAACTTTGAGAGCTTAAGTAAGAGTCTTGTTCCAGTTATCAGAGAAGTGACAGCTTGCAGAGACGACCAGAAGAGACTGAGCTGCCCTCAAGGTAGTGGCATCCAAATCCACGAGGCCTTCTACGGACGCAAAAACCCCAACACCTGCCCCTACCTCGGGCAGGATGAGAGTGTCCACCAGACCTGCTCCTCCTCCAGTGTCCTTCAAGATGTCAGGAACAGGTGAGTCAGCTGTTAGTTATCTACTTTACCAAACAGGTAGAGCCAGGAGCGTTTGTGAATTGGGTGAGAAGGAGAGATGAAATATTAAAATTTCCCCAAAATTTTGAAAGGTTTTTTTCAACAAGTTCTAGTAGTTCAAGGAAATATTCCCTTTAATATACTACTTTCTAAAATATTTTTATCTCCTGATCTTCTTTCAGCGTCCTAACTGGTAAAGTTATAGGGTGAGGAGGAAATGAAAAAAATATAAAATTGACCCAAACATTTTTGAATGATTCATCCAACTTATGGTAGATCATGGAAATCTTCCCTTTAATTTAATTCTTTCCTAAGCGTTTTTTATAAAACTTCGCCTTAATCATGCGTCTACAAATCCTGATCCAGAGGTCACAATACTGTACCTCTCTCGTTGATTGTTTCCTTGTCTGCACTATCCCAAATATTTCTAAGTGTAACGCGATCACTTTGGGTCTATTGTACGCCGTTCTTTCCTCTGTTCCAAGCCAGATGCCATCGCGACTTTGGATATCGTATACGGATAGGATCAAAGTTACGATCTCGTTCAAAGGTGAGGAATCATATCCTGGCCAATGCAAATGACGTAATAAGCGGTCTCATCATCCTTTCTGCAAAATCTGCAGATTGGACACTCTGACAGTCACATTTTATAGAGATGTTTATTCAGCTAAAAGTGTCCTGTATATAGTTCTTTCACCCATTTTAAGGGGTTAGCTAAGTTCACTCTTACTTAGTTACGGCCCTGATCCCAGATCGCTCTTGTAATTGAACAGAAGACTTTCCGTTCAAATCGCTTCATTCTGCTTTCTAGAGTAGCTGTTAGAGCTTGTATCTCGCAGTCATATATCAGAACTGTATTATGATATTCTGTATAATGATATTATGATATATTATGTATAATGATATTATGATATATTATGTATAATGATATTATGATATATTATGTA
>NW_027109188.1:333539-340861 GCF_000696795.3 Halyomorpha halys
TATTATGATATATTATGATATTATGTATAATGATATTATGATATATTATGATATAATGTATAATGATATTATGATATATTATGATATTATGTATAATGATATTATGATATATTAGGATATTATGATATATTATGTATAATGATATTATGATATATTATGTATAATGATATTATCATATATTATGATATTATGATATATTATGGCATTGTGCACACTTAGCTTCAGATTTTTGGGGATTTCAGTATTCTGAACTGAGAGAAGAAGGTTAACGCTGGTCTTTAACTTAGTCTTAGTCCGTTGATTATTTATTAATGTCATTGTGAACCCGAGGAATGTGAAATAGTCTACACTGGTTTTTTATATATATTATTTATTTTTTAGATGATTTAATACATTGAACAATCACTTAGTAAAACAAAATTCTTCAGGACTCTTTGTGAAGTAAAATAATTGCATTAACGAATTTGAAATTATAATTAAAAATTAGGAAAAAGGTACAGGTGATTTTGAATAAAAATAAAAGTAATTTGCTTTCTTTTCCTATCTCATTTTTTTAATAATTACATGTATTTTCTTATATTATATTTAAGCTATTTCATGCTATTACACAACTTTTAAAAACCGTAAATAGTTACATTACTAATAGTTTTAAGTACGTAAAAAGTTAATACTGAATTGAGCACAGACCCCGACTTTTTGCTAGGTTGGAAAATTACTAAACTGTGCAATGGGAGTAGACATTGTCGTAAGCGAGACATTTGCCTTTATAACGTGTTTGGGTTTTGATGGAGGTCGGTAAAAGGAATTTTAGATCCGGTAGGCCTTTTTATTCATTTTTTTTTCAAATTCATACTTTTTTTTACTGCTTTTAGTTATAATTAATTTCTTACTATGTAGATTAAACTAGAATTAAAAAAAAATATGGTCGAAATAACTACTCATTTTGAAATGATTATATATATTTGACTAGTTATAAATTTTATTTAAGATTCATACGAATTCGTTTTTACAGATGTACCGGCCGAAGAGATTGCGACATATCTTCAGCCAGCTCCTGGTTGGGCGATCCTTGCAGAGGAACCAACAAATATCTCGAAGTCAGCTTCTCCTGTGCCTCCACACAGTCCAGGAGGTCATCATAAACGGCTTTATTTGTTTTCGATGATGTGGTCATCGCAGTACGATATGAAGATAAATAATACAACACTAAATAAACGAATAAATGAAAACAAATTGAATGTAGAATTTATGGAATAAATTATTATTGGAATTACACTATTGGGTTTCTTTATTTTAAAAGAATTCCTCCCACCTAAATTCATATCAGTTCCTTTCTCACTGTAGATTATTCCAAGTAAACTGCAGTGGTTCCTATTCATCCTCTTCTCTCAGTCTGCTGGTGTTCCTCAAGGTAGTATCTTCGATCCCATCCTTTACACAGTCAATAAAGCTGACCAACCAATCCAAACACTATCCTCACCACGTTTCCCAATGACACATAGGTGTTCGCAGTTTTAATAATTCATTAATTGCATCCCAAACTATTCAATCCCATATCACAACCTCCGAATAATGGTGCTGAAATTGGAACATTAAAATAAATATCATCAAATCACCTTTATCCTTCGTCATAAACTCACAGACTGCTCTACAATATCCTTTAATGATGTTACTCTTACTCCTGTCGAACATATCTGCTATCTTGGGGTACATCTGGGCCCTGTTTCATAATGAAAGCTAGTAGTATTAGTTCATAGTACAAGTGTAGAAACTAATGTGGTAATAATACTAATACTTATTTTTTTCATTATAGAGATGACTATTAGTAATATTACAGGAATTAAAAAATACTATAGTACAAGTCTGTGTAATTGAATTAAGATAAATCCACAAGACTAATAGTATTAGTTTGTACTTTATTATGAAACAGGACCCTGGTGAAAGATCTAATTTGGAAACTTCACGCAAGACTGAAAAGACAAGAAACTGCACGTCGATTCCGACTACTACATCACTTACTAGACGAACGGTCTAAAATTCTAATTCATTACAAAATATAGATCTACGTGACTATAATAAGGCCTATCGAGACATACGGAGTTGAGCTTAGGGGACTAAACCTTCAGAATTCCTCTCGTATCCTGTAAGGATTGGATACGAGAGGAATTCTGAAGTCCAAAATCCTCAAATTTCCTAGTCAAAAATAAAAATTATTCATAATGACCTTAATGTTTCATATGTAACCGATCTAGCCCGAACCAGATACCAATCATTCTATTCCAAAACATTTAAATCATTCCTCTCTAACTCCATTCCTAACATAATCCGAGGTGCCTGAAAAGAAGATTGCCACTAGCACAGAGATCGCAGGCAAACCCAATAAGCCTCCGCTTGGACTGAGGGAAACATGATGACTCCAGCAGACTGGTGAGAAAACAGATTTCCTTCATCCTGAATTTCTCTAACCCTCCTCAGATCTCCTTAACCCTCCAGCGCCTATAATCACCAACAGGTAATGGTATTCGAAATATTTAGCAAGGGGTTCACTAACAGAAACCTTTTCCTCAACAATTTGTTTCGCTCTAATTTTGCATTAGCACAAAAACTGATCTTATCATACCCATGTTAGTAAAAAAGATGCGTTTACAAAATTAAGTCCTGTTAAAATTTTGTTTTTTCCTAGCATTTTAAATTGTACTTCAGTTTATTGCCTCAAAAACAATGTTCATGCAAGTCTGGCTGGATGCAAGTAACCTTTTGGGTTGTTGTTGTTTTTTCGAAAAAAAACCACTAATTTTAATAACAGGCCGAAACCCGCTGAATGTCACCACTGACTAAATGAAACAAAACTTAGAAATGAAAAAGAAACGTGGGAACTTATTGATGATAAAGGGATACAATGCATATGCATTTAAGAGAAAGATATCCATTCTTATCCGTTCTGTATCTTCTAAATGCAAATCATGAATAAAAATACCGATAAACAATACAAAACACAATATTTATTCATTCCAATCCCTTTCAGTAAACAATTTTGTTTGCAAACAGTAGTTGTACTAAGATACTTTAATACAATGACAATAAAAGTATTAGTAGCGTGTTATTAAAATATAAAATAAATTACAAATGGTAACCTCTGAAATGTTGTTGAATTACATTTTTCGCAGACAGAATCAAGGAACAGGGTTTAGACAAATACACATTTGCATTTATAATAAACTGTGATAGGGCGTCTCACATATTTTTATTTTATGTTACATGGCGATTTTATTTGCAAAAATTTAATTAACAAAAAAATAAAGATTTTTCTCAGTGTTGCTCGATTGAACTAATATTTTTGTCAAATACTGTACAACTTATTATTAGTAAATATCTTAAAGGTAAAATATGACCAGGCCTAACCATTGTAATGAAGAAGGAAGGTGTTCTGGGAGGTATCTATTACATGATCTCCTTGGCCAGAGGCATAATAATGTTTTAAAGCTAAGATAAGAAATGCTATCACGAAGGGGGAGATCTAAGCCGTACCTCTTGGGTATCGGCACCCCAATCTATCTAGCCTTCTTAATCTTTATCAGGTATCAATACGCTCCAAAATGGACTACGGCTCATTCGTCTATGGTTCAGCTCGTTCCCAAGTGCTTGCTAAACTGGATACAGTCCATCACGCCGGAATCCGAATCGCGGCTGGAGCATTTCGAACCCATTCTAAGTTTATGCGCTGAATCCGGACTATCGCCACTTTCGTTCAGAAGATCTAAATTAGCCATAAACTACAGTTCAAAATTATATCCATAGACAAACATCCGACACATAAATGTATTTTTAATCCAAAATTTTCTATTATTTTTTGACAAAAACAAAATTCAACACTTCCATTATCAGAAAGACTCTCCTCGGCTAACGCTTTTCTCAAAACGATTACAATCAACAAATCCGAAAACAATCATCCACCATGGACCTTCCAACGTTCTAAAACTATTTTAGACCTGTCCAAATACTCGAAAAATAATACCGAACCAGTTGAATATAAAGCCCACTTTTCTCGTCTAATTCAAAACATGCCCTAATCCTTTATAATCTATAAAGATGGATCACAATCAGACCAATCAACAGCATCATCCTTTGTAACTAATGACTCAACGTTCAAAATTCAAAATGACTCAACTCCACAAACTATGCAACATATTCACTGCCGAACTAAATCCAATACCAGCAGCACTTCACTTTTGTTTATCTTTGAACCACACCAACATTAGGATAATTACAGATTCATTAAGCTCGATAAAAGGTTTAGATTGTATTTATCCAGAGCATCCGAAAATTCCCTGCATCCATTTTCACTTAAAAACTCTATATGGGTATGTCAGTTACATTTATATGGGTTCCAAGCCATGTAGGAATTGCAGGGAATGAACTAACCGATATAAAGCAACTTTAACTCCGTCAAAGATGAGCAGGCCTCTTGTAAAGGAAGTCAAAGATAAATGGCAATCTTTGTGGAACGAAACCCCAATGAGCAAATTAAAAATTATTAAAAAGAATGTCAAGCCCTGGGGTACCTCCAGTCGCTAATGCCGTAGAGAGGAAGTTGTACTGACTAGGCTGAGAATGGGTCACACGAGGCTCACCCACTCCTATCTTATTTCCATAGAAACGCTTCCGAACTGCCAGTATTGCAACAACAATCTGACCATAAGCCATATTTTCCAAAGATGCCCATATTTCACACCACACCTCAATAGCTTAGGACTAAACCAAGATATCTCAAAAACCCTTGGAGACGATAATAAAGCAATAAAATTGGTGTTTCAGTTTTTATTATGTTTATCTTCGCAGGAGTAATATTTATCCTGAAAATTGCTAAAATAAATTGATTTATAGTTGTTCAGGCAAATTTATATTCATACGCGAATATAATAAAAACTACAACCCCTACGAAGATGAGTGTCATAAACTACTTTATAGTAAGTTAAATATCTTTTATTTTGAGTGTTGGCAGACATATGTACGTCTTATTGATCTAGAGATATATTTTTTCAAAAATCCATAATTTTATACGAACAACTAGAAATTAACATTTTGAGAATTTATTTTGTCAAATATCATAAAAACTACTACTCCTATAAAGATAAACATTATTAACTATTTTATAGTAAATTTAACTAAAATAATGTTTTTCATAAATCAAACTTATTGTCCCAACAACCATAAATCAATTTATTTTAGCAAATATCATGGAAACTACTAATCCTACGAAAGTTAAAGAATAACCTCAACTAATAACAATTCGCAGGAGTAATATTTGTCCTGAAAATTGCTAAAATAAATTGATTTATATTTGTTCGGGCAAATTTATATTCATACGCGAATATAATAAAAACTACAACCCCTACGAAGATGAGTGTAATAAACTACTTTATAGTATGTTAAATTTCCTTTACATTGAGTAATGGCAGACATATGACCACAACAAATGAACAAACCGTATACTGATTCAGCTTTGATTTTTAACTGATATGTTATAATATTTTTTTGTACATATTACTTTTATGGTATAAAATATTATATTTATAAAAGATAAACTATTTAGTTCTAGACCAGGGTTGTCCATCGATACCGATACACGTTTTTTTCAAGAGCTCATTAGACAAAAATAGTTTTAGACGCCTTCGTTTTGAACAAAATTTTATAATTTAATATAAAGAAACTTATACCAAACATCTTAGTTCCTTATATCTCTTAAGTAGACCGCTGGATCACTGTGATGCAAATTGCTGCCTTAACAGAAATTCCCAAATTTGTGAAATTTAAAACAAAAAATGTCATGTTATGAAGAAGATGATCAAGATTGCGGTCAAAAAAGAAACAGAAATAGTTAACAACTTCTTATTTTCCGACGTTTCGCCCACTTTGTAGAACTTCATCCCCGCTGTTCAAGTTCATAGTTTCAGAGACTTGATAGAACCATAAATGTTCTAAAGCACGCACAAAGTGTGTGTCTTTTTTTAATGAAGTTTATAAATAGTCAAAATAGATATAAAGTTTCTGATATGCCTTAACTCCATCTCATGAGGTAGGCTAAAACAGAACTAGAGGTGAATATGGCTTCGTTGGTGGACGCAACTCGACCACAATGTTTACACTAAATATATATTTTGATTGTCATTGCAATGTTTGTATTGATTGATAATTGGAAAGAATGTTTTATCTTTATATTTTCCTTATTTATGTATAACTAATATGTGGCCAATTTAAAGAATTATTAATACTTTTGGTTTTTTTGATACCTTAACCTTACAAGCTATCCTATTGATAAATTAAAGTTTAAATTTTAAAGTATATAATTATTATACAGTCCACCATTGTGTTCAAGTATCATCTCTTAAGGTCTAGATCAGGGTTGTCCAACTTATAAAGACTAGAGGACCAAAATTAGAAACTTGAACACAATTATATCATAAATGTAATATGTACAAAAAATATTATAACATATCAGTTAAAATTCAAAGCTGAACCAGTATACGGTTTGTTGAATTATGTACCCACGGTTTCAAATTATCATATCTACCTCATTTTTAAATACTATGGAAAACAGTTCAATTTTGGATTATACATGTTTTAGTACAAGAGTCGGGAAGGAAAAAAGACAGTTATCTCACCACAACTTTTGATTACTTTAATGAAAACTATGTATAATTACTGGCCAAGTATAGGTAGGTAGGAGGAATAAAAAATGGCGGCTGTTTCAAAAGCGATAAAAAGATTGTATTTGTCATTCGGAGCTCTATATCTTAAAAACTACCAACAACACTAGAGAACCTAAGAGAACATTACTTAAAGAAGAGTAAATTTTCTGAAATATTAGCCCTAATAGAGCTATTTACGTCAAATAGTTCTCGAGATATTGCTTTTTAAAAAGCAAATTTCCTTAAAAATCTAGTGAAAGATCAGTAGTTAGATAATTTATTTTGAGAAATCTATATCTCAGGAACTAAGTGAGGTAATACATTTTAATACATAAGTGACGTTTTAGCACCTCTGAAACTCTTAAATGCCGCATTTAAGTTTTTAATTTTGGCTTTGGGTCATTATAAATTGGACAACCCAGTTCTAGACGTTTTTTTTTTTTTTAAAGAATCCCCGTGTTTTAAACCCGACTGAACCTCAAACTTCTTAGAACAATGTTTACCCACCTTATTAAACGTTTCGGTCTTGCACATCCTTACTAGATTTATTTATTTATTTTCTTATTTATTTGTTGATATTAACAACTGTATAAAAAAATACAACCAGTAAATTTGATCATAATGACATAATGA
>NW_027109188.1:340911-343071 GCF_000696795.3 Halyomorpha halys
AAGTCTAAAAAAGGAAGCGGAAGATGTATTAATAATTAATATTATTCTACAATCAATGAAATGCAAACAAATCTAATTAACTGCTGTTAACACAGTTGCTAATAGAGAAATAACAGAGCTAGTATATAAAGAAAACATCCTCGGACAGTGGCAGAACATCGAAGAACCATGAAGAAGCAACTTCTTGTAGCCCTTGTTGTCGTGCTCCTCGTCCAGGCGACCCTCGCCAAGAGCAAGAAGAAGAAGGATTCTTCAAGCTCTTCCGATTCTTCGGATTCTTCAGAGAAGAAGCTGTCCAAGAAGTGTCCGAAATGCCCGATATGTCCTCCACAACGTGTATGCCAGACTTGCCCTCCTCAACAGGTCCTTGGTAAATATCAAAGCCATTTCTCTACTCTTTTAATATTTTACAGTAGTGATCATCAGAATATTTCTTTATGAATCGCAACAGATCCTTACTTTTACCTATTTACAATTTTTAAATGTATAAAAAAACTGATTTCTTGCTCATATTTTTATTATTTTTTAAACATAATTAGCAGCTTGAGGGATGGAGATGGATTAAATTAATACAATTGAAGTTAGTTACAGTTAAATAGTTAGTTACAAATTTGATTAATAATTGAATTAATTGCTTATTATGAATTGATTAAATGAATACGATTGAACGTTTGATATAAATTAATATATTTTGTTAGTTACAAATTTTATTAATGATTGAATTAATAGCTTATTATATCAATAAAGTTTATAGTGATTAATTATATTACATAATAAAAATATATGTTAAAAAAATCTAAATTAAACACGATTCAACTCACCTACACGTAACGAGGAGTCGTTTAGGGCTCTATAAATTAAAAACATTGATCACTGCAAAACGCTATATGACCTAATATCAATGTTTTACTTTATATATTTTTATTATCTTCTTGGAGATTTATTGTTTTATTAATTAACTAGCAAAACCGGGAATGATTCACACTTGCCAGATTTAGGGATATGGATAGATTAATTGAATACAATTAAAAGATTGATATAGACTAATATAGTTAGTAATCAATATGTACACAATGGATACATGATTTAATTAATGAGTTAGTAAATAACTTTACGACTCAACTATTCTACATAAAATTTTAACGGGGGGTAAACTTTTAGGGAACGATTTAGGGCTCTTTAAGATGCACCGAAGGGCAAAAACAAGATCTAATCAAACAATATAGAACTGGAGACATAAAACACAACGTTTGAATTTGTTTTCCTTATTTGAAGCCAGTATGTCGCCCTAATAAGGGAATTAAATCTTAATAGTGGTGATTTAGGTGCGGTAAAAGATTTTTTAGGGTAAAAAAAAGGACGTATTCGTTTTTGGAACTTCAAGAAAACCGTAAATACGAATTTTCGAGAAAAAAAATGTAAAATAAGGTATTTGGTCCAAAATGTTCGCCTTCAATACATTCAAAAATCAATAAAATACAAGGAAGTTCAACACGACTCAACCAATCTTCACACGACTTTGGATCGGTATAGGGATCCATTAACGGCATCATAATAAGACATAAGCCGGGCTTAATTGAACATATTAGAATTGGAGATAAAAAATTAAACCATTGGAAAGTTATCCTTTATTTTTTTATTACTTAAAAGAGCTTTTAGCTTTCCAACCGTTGTATTAAGGAAAAAATCGGATAAAATAAGGTGTTCCATTGTTGTGTGGGGCGTCCTGATGGATTACTTCGGGCCACATGTCCTCCTTAACCTCCTTGTTTTCAAATATTTTTTTGAGGACTTTCCGTTCAAATCTCTCTAGGGTACCTGTCAGAGCCCAGGTCTCGCAGCCAATTAGGGTTTACCATGGCATTGTATACCCTTAGTTTTCGATGTTAAGAGATTTTTCGAGATTTTAGTGTTGTTGACAGAGAGTAAGCTCTGTTTGCACTTCTTATACGCTGGTCTATAAGTTAGTTTCAGTCCGTTGATCATCTATTGCTCAAATAACTCCTTTATTATCTCATCGATATAATTTTTATGCTTCGTTATTTCTCATTTCTATACTTGGGCGCAATTCTCATGTACTTGGCAAGATCCATTTAGTACGCAAGCTCTTAGATTATGAAGAAAAATTATGACCCCTTCACCAAGTTATATGTTTTGATT
>NW_027109188.1:343121-353724 GCF_000696795.3 Halyomorpha halys
TTATAAATTATAATTTTTTGAATCAAAATGAACTTTGAGAGCTTAAGTAAGAGTCTTGTTCCAGTTATCAGAGAAGTGACAGCTTGCAGAGACGACCAGAAGAGACTGAGCTGCCCTCAAGGTAGTGGCATCCAAATCCACGAGGCCTTCTACGGACGCAAAAACCCCAACACCTGCCCCTACCTCGGGCAGGATGAGAGTGTCCACCAGACCTGCTCCTCCTCCAGTGTCCTTCAAGATGTCAGGAACAGGTGAGTCAGCTGTTAGTTATCTACTTTACCTTACAGGTAGAGCCAGGAGCGTTTCTGAATTGGGTCAGAAGGAGAGGTGAAATATTAAAATTTCCCTAAAATTTCGAAAAGTTTTTTTCAACAAGTTCTAGTACTTCAAGAAAATATTCCCTTTAATATACTACTTTCTAAAATATTTTTATCTTCTGCTCTTCTTTCAGCGTCCTAACTGGTAAAGTTATAGGGTGAGGAGGAAATGGAAAAAATATAAAATTGTCCCAAACATTTTTGAATGATTCATCCAATTTATGGTAGATCATGGAAATCTTCCCTTTAATTTAATTCTTTCCTAAACGTTTCTTTATAAAACTTCGTCTTAATCATGCGTCTACAAATCCTGATCCAGAGGTCACAACACTGTACCTCTCTCGTTGATTGTTTCCTTGTCTGCACTGTCCCAAATATTTCTAAGTGTAACGCGATCACTTTGGGTCTATTGTACGCCGTTCTTTCCTCTGTTCCAAGGCAGATGCCATCGCGACTTTGGATATCGTATACGGATCAACCCTCCTAATGTTTAGGATCAAAGTTACGATCTCGTTCAAAGGTGAGGAATCATATCCTGGCCAATGCAAATGACGTAATAAGCGGTCTCATCATCCTTTCTGCAAAACCTGCAGATTGGTGACTCTGACAGTCACATTTTATAGAGATGTTTATTCAGTTAAAAGTGTCCTGTATATAGTTCTTTCACCCATTTTAAGGGGTTAGCTAAGTTCACTCTTAGTTACGGCCCTGATCCCAGATCGCTCTTGTATTTGAACAGAAGACTTTCCGTTTAAATCTCTTCATTCTGCTTTCTAGAGTAGCTGTTAGAGCTTATATCTCGCAGTCATATATCAGAACTGTATTATGATATATTATGATATTATGATATTATGTATAATGATATTAAGATATATTATGATATTATGTATAATGATATATTATGATATTATGTATAATGATATTATGATATATTATGATATTATGTATAATGATATTATGATATATTATGATATTATGATATATTAGGATATTATGATATATTATGATAATATGTGTAATGATATTATGATATATTATGATATTATGAATAATGATATTATGATATAGTATGGCATTGTACACTCTTAGCTTCAGATTTTTGGGGATTTCAGTATTCTGAACTGAGAGAAGAAGGTTAACGCTGGTCTTTAAGTTAGTCTTAGTCCGTTGATTATTTATTAATGTTATTGTGGACCCGAGGAATTTGAAACTGTCTACATTGTTTTTTATATATATTATTTATTTTTAGTTGGTTTTTTTTTTTTTAACAATCACTTAGTAAAACAAAATTCTCCAGGACTCCGTGTGAAGCAAAACATCGAATTTGAAATTATAATTAAAAATTGGAAAAAAATTTCAGGTAATGTTGAATAAAAATAAAATTAATTTTCTTTTCCTATCTCATTTTTTAAATAATTATATGTACTTTTTATATTATATTTAAGCTATTTCATGCTATTACACAACTTTTAAAAACCGTAAATAGTTACATTACTAATAGTTTTAAGTACGTAAAAAGTTAATACTGAATTGAGCACAGACCCCGACTTTTTGCTAGGTTGGAGAATTACTAAACTGTGCAATGGGGGTAGACAATGTCGTAAGCGAGATATTTGCCTTTATAAGGTGTTTGGGTTTTGATGGAGTACGGTAAAAGAAGTTGTTGGAATTTTAGATCCGGTAGGCCTTTTAATTCATTTTTCAAATTCAAACTTTTTTTACTGCTTTTAATTATAATTTATTCATTACTATGTAGATTAAACTAGAATTAAAAAAAAATATGGTCGAAATAACTACTGATTTTGAAATGATTTTATACATTCGACTAGTTATAAATTTTATTAAGGATTTATACGTATTCGTTTTTACAGATGTACCGGCCGAAGAGATTGCGACATATCTTCAGCCAGCTCCTGGTTGGGCGATCCTTGCAGAGGAACCAACAAATATCTCGAAGTCAGCTTCTCCTGTGCCTCCACACAGTCCAGGAGGTCATCATAAACGGCTTTATTTGTTTTCGATGATGTGGTCATCGCAGTACGATATGAAGATAAATAATACAACACTAAATAAACGAATAAATGAAAACAAATTGAATGTAGAATTTATGGAATAAATTATTATTGGAATTACACTATTGGGTTTCTTTATTTTAAAAGAATTCCTCCCACCTAAATTCATATCAGTTCCTTTCTCACTGTAGATTATTCCAAGTAAACTGCAGTGGTTCCTATTCATCCTCTTCTCTCAGTCTGCTGGTGTTCCTCAAGGTAGTCTCTACGAGCCCATCCTTTACACAGTCAATAAAGCTGACCAACCAATCCAAAAACTATCCTCACCACGTTTCCCAATGACACATAGGTGTTCGCAGTTTTAATAATTCATTAATTGCATCTCAAACTGTTCAATCCCATATCATAACCCCCGAATAATGGCGCCAAAATCAGAGCATTAAAATAAATAAATTAAAATAATATAAACCATCAAATCACCTTTATCCTTCGTCGTAAACTTACTGACTGCTCTACAATATCCATTAATGATGTTACTCTTACTCCTGTCGAACATATCTGCTATCTTGGGCTACATCTGGGCCCTGTTTCATAATGAAAGCTAGTAGTATTAGTTCATAGTACAAGTGTAGAAACTAATGTGGTAATAATACTAATACTTATTTTTTTCATTATAGAGATGACTATTAGTAATATTACAGGAATTAAAAAATACTATAGTACAAGTCTGTGTAATTGAATTAAGATAAATCTACAAGACTAATAGTATTAGTTTGTACTTTATTATGAAACAGGACCCTGGTGAAAGATCTAATTTGGAAACTTCACGCAAGACTGAAAAGACAAGAAACTGCACGTCGATTCCGACTACTACATCACTTACTAGACGAACGGTCTAAAATTCTAATTCATTACAAAATATAGATCTACGTGACTATAATAAGGCCTATCGAGACATACGGAGTTGAGCTTAGGGGACTAAACCTTCAGAATTCCTCTCGTATCCTGTAAGGATTGGATACGAGAGGAATTCTGAAGTCCAAAATCCTCAAATTTCCTAGTCAAAAATAAAAATTATTCATAATGACCTTAATGTTTCATATGTAACCGATCTAGCCCGAACCAGATACCAATCATTCTATTCCAAAACATTTAAATCATTCCTCTCTAACTCCATTCCTAACATAATCCGAGGTGCCTGAAAAGAAGATTGCCACTAGCACAGAGATCGCAGGCAAACCCAATAAGCCTCCGCTTGGACTGAGGGAAACATGATGACTCTAGCAGACTGGTGAGAAAACAGATTTCCTTCATCCTGAATTTCTCTAACCTCCCTCCTCAGATCTCCTTGACCCTACAGCGCTTATAATCACCAACAGGTAATGGTATTCGAAATATTTAGCAAGGGGTTCACTAACAGAAACCTTTTCCTCAACAATTTGTTTCGAACTAATTTTGCATTAGCCCAAAAACTGACCTTAACATACCCATGTTAGTAAAAAAGATGCGTTTACAAAATTAAGTCCAGTTTAAATTTAGTTTTTTCCTAGCATTTTAAATTGTACTTCAGTTTATTGCCTCAAAAACAATGTTCATGCAAGTCTGGCTGAATGGATGCAGGTAACCTTTTTTGGTTATTGTTGTTTTTCCGAAAAAAAAGCGCTAATTTTAATAACAGGCCGAAACCCGCTGAATTTCACCAATGACTAAATGAAATAAAACTTAGAAATAAAAAAGAAACGTAGAAAAATTAAGTAAATATCTCTAGCTACTCCAGCGTACCTAGATAGTTTCATTTCACTAATTTATAATATAAAATAAATAAGCATTCTTCTATTCCCAAAATCTCGATATAATTATTCTGTTGAAGACGTTCTTAGATTTCAGTAACGTTTAGGAATTACAGTCTGTTTTATCTAGTTATGAAACCAAATAAAAAATATATTAAAAACTTTTAATTAATATTAATTTTCAATTAAATATGCATTTTCACTAAATAAACGTGTTTCTAGAGATATTTTGTAAATTTTAGCCTTGATTAGATTTTTATTCAGGGCGATCAACATCTAGGTTATTACACCCGTTTTACTTTATTTATCTTCTTGTCTTTGACATTTGATAGTTGAATGTTGACTGTTTCCTTTTCACACTGGTCGATATTGGTGGATTATATTTTAGTATAAAATTGAGTTTCTTTCAGAAATTTCATTATTTTATCTATGGATTCTGCTGAGTCTTTAAGAGCCAATTCTCTTGTACGAGGAATTTTATTATTTTCGAAGGCTTGACGAAATGATGAGCATTCTTCAATTATATGCTTTATCGATAATGGGGACTGACAGGTTTGGCATATTGGTTGGTCCTCTTTTGTGATTAAGTGGAGGTGTGTTAATTTGGAATGTCCTATTCTTACTCTTGCAACAACCACCTCTTCTCTACTGTTTCTCCTTATGGCACTTGTCCACTTTTCGGTGTTTTTCATTTCTACATTTCTAAAACATTTCTTAGTTTATTTAATTTTAGCCTTGATCCACTTTTAGATATTTTATATAAGTGGCACACATGCCAAATCCATTAAAAATATTTTTTCTAATATAAAATTCATATTTTTATGCAATTCAGAATCAGCATAGTCAAAAACAAAAAGGAAATAAAAAAAAATACATGGGAACTTATTTATAATAAAGGGATACAATACATATGCATCAAAGAGAAAGATATCCATTCTTATCCGTCCTGTATCTTCTTCGAATGTTGGTTAATATTTTCCAAAGAAATAGAAAAAAAAAATACGAAACCAAGCAAAGAAAAATATATATTCAAAAGTTCATCTGTTTAATTGAATAAAATCCTAAATCATGTTGAACAAATCACGAAAATAAAAAGAATGAATAGAAAATGAAATGCAAATCATGAATGAAAATACCGATAAACAACACAAAACACAATATTTATTCATTCCAATCCCTTTCAGTAAACAATATTGTAAACAGTTTGCAAACAATAGTTGTACTAGGATACTTTAATACAATGACAATAAAAGTATTAATAGCGTGTTATCAAAATATAAAATAAATTACAAATAGTAACCTCTGAAATGTTGTTGAATTGTTGACAAATACACATTTGCATTTAAAATAAATTATGGTAGGGCGACTCACACATTTTTATTTTATGTTACATGGCGATTTTATTTGCAAAAATTAAATTAACAAAAAAGTGAAGATTTTTTTTCTCATTTAGAAAAAATACCTCAATTCAGGCAGATTGTCAATTTTTCCTATTTTTTGTTGCTCGATTGAACAAATATTTTTGTCAAATGCTGTACTTGTTATTAGTAAATATCTTAATGGTAAAATATGACTATGCCTAACCATTGTAATCAAGATGGGAGGTGTTCTGGGTGGTATCTACTACATGATCTCCTTGGCCAGAGGCATAATAATGTTTAAAATGTAAGATAAGAAAGCTATCGCGAAGGGAGGGATGTCGGTCCACACAGATTTTCAATTTCAGCCCTTGTTCAATGTTTTACTTTTTTGCGTGTGTTCAAAAACAATTCTATTCGTTATTAGAACTCCCTTGCAACTCAACAAGTGCTGCTAATAACTCAAATCAGCCGCGTCCTCTTTAAGATCTCATGACTCTTGTCATCTGTGCTTCAATGTTCAGAAAGTTCGAATCTTCTCCGATAACTCGAAAATCTAATCTAATATAACAAAATGTGAACATTGAATGCCATGCTGTTACTAAAATTAAAAACTAAATAATAAAATGTTTTAAAAAAAATGGGATTTGTAAAAAAAAAAATAATTATCTAGTGTCATTGGGATCATAGGGGGTGAATATAATAAGAGAAAGGATATATAGAATAATTAAAAGAGATAAGTGAATAAGAGTTGAGAAAATTACTATCCCTATTTGAACATAGTAAGCTAATACTAAAAACAAATCACACAAATTCGTGTCTTACAAGTATAGTCTTTTTTACAGAAGCAATGCGTAGGAAAAATTGTTAATATGCCAAAAAACATTTCAATGAAGAAGAAATACACTATATCTCTCTATTTAGATTTGAAGAATCTATTTCTTTAATGTTTGAATTTAGCAGATTCAATAGGAGAACAAATATTGTAATATGCCATTTCATCGGACTTGAAGGTTTGCGATGGAAGGAGAAAAATTGGGATGTTTTGACGCAGTAGCCATTTGGTTTCAATTGGTTTACTCCTTGAAAAAAAAAACTTGAAGATGAACCTGAGGGAGGAAGCTCTTCAGCTCATATACTGCTCCTTGAGGTGGGTGGTCTATTCCCTCAGGACTCGAAGGAAGATCAGCCTACTTAATATCTTTTTAAAAATTAGTTTAAACAATTTGAAAACATTTCCTTATTCAATATATACTGAGAAATTTACTAATTAGCCAATTAGCTGGTGTTATAGATAATATAACAGAATATTTCAATCATGAAAAACATACTGAATGGTCCTAATAGACATCAAAGTCAACGAAAATACTGATTTTCAAATAAATAAATTCAAATATTGCAAGATATAATTATTACTCATAAAATTATTTTTATTAATTAGATTGTTCTTTGTTTCAGGGTTCCTGTCAAAGTCCCATACTATTCAATTTCTTCAAACGAGATTACCCAAGATTTAAAAAAGTTAATATACAGCCATTTAATTTAATACACATACCGTATTGACATAATTGTTAAAATGCTAATAATATATAATTTATATAAAAAAAATTAAATTAATTTAAAACAAATTCCTCAGAATCTTTAATAACTATCCTTATTACACTAGAATATCTAAAATGCACACTGAATTAAATATTGACTCCATATTACATATATAAACTGGCACATAACTTATTCCAGTCAAGCCCCAACCTTCTAATCACAGAAATAGGAAATTACAACACGTAGATATTAACACATAAGAACGAAACATATATTAATTTAAACACGAATCAATGATTGTGTTCCATGCTAACCAACAATATGTATTTTATTCTATCCAATGTATAATGATTTAATTCAATTGATTTTTGCTAATGTAACCAGTATCAGAAAAATTATATTTTATAAGGGGGTATCCCAAAACTATATCGTAAATATAGTACATTCTATATGTATGCAATAAAATTGATTTCTCTGTATTTTTCTAAAGGGACTCGTCACAGAATAAATAAAGTATTATTACAAAAAAAATGTTGCTTTTTTTTTAATTCAAAAACTTTATTTATTGATCAATATTATACTCTACCACACCGTTGTGGGTAATAGATAATATTGATGAATGATCACATTCATACTAAAATAAAATAAAATAAGAATGAAAAATAAATAAATGAAAGAAAAAAATAGTACATAAAAATAAATAAAATCTCTCTTATAATATATACTAATAGGAAGATAAAGAAAATCAACATGATCAAACTATGTGCATGAAAAAATAAATAAATAAAATAACCTCTAATCACATTTAAACTCTTATATACAATATTTACAAAATCCACCTGAGGATCCGTCAGACCACTCTATCCCCCAAGTGTGAGGGGTAGAGCAGAGCTCATAAGATCCCAGCCCATCCCTTTCGCCGCATCACTGGTAGTGAGTCAGTGGAGGCTGAGCAAGTGCGCTGAAAAATATGTTTAAAAAAGAAAAACGTTGTTATCACCAAAAAGAGATTTTAAAAGAGAATAAGGAGAAATCAGATACCCTCATACATTATGGAAACAGTGCCTTTTTTTTGTTATCTATTAATTATTATATATAACTTGCCACAAGGCTATATCGAGGCATAGTCCGTTGTAAGGTGCAAACACCTTTTGTATGATAGATCTCATTTCAATATCCTTTTCTTTTTTTTTCAACATATTTATAGATCTTAAACAATAAGAAAATAAAAAAATAAAACCTACGCAACCAAAAGAAAAAAATAAACAAACATGAATGTAAAAGTAATTAAACATAAATGATGGAGAAATGAATAAATAATATTGAGACCATATTTATTAACATATAATGTAATTCCATCTTTATTCCATTGGTAATAAACATATATTACTTATTATACACTTTTGCACTGATCACTAGTTTGAAACATTAGATCATAATAAATAGTTTTACGAATATTTAAATGTTTTTTTTGCCAAAACTCGGACCACCTTACTTTTAATAATTCCAACATTTACTTTGCACTTTTTATCTCTCCTTCATAACCAACCGCTCTAAGGATAGTTTTAGCAACAGTTTTATATTGTTTAGCTCGATAAGAATACAGTGATTTTTTTTTTAAACAAACAAGGGAGTCTGGAAATCTTTTAATAGAGTACCGTGGTGAAAAAGTTTTGGGATCGCTGTTCTAAACTTGCTTCGCACCTCTTATTATCTACAGTTTTGGGAATTCTGTAAAACAAATCTTTATCGTCTGAGGTTTCTATTGAGCTTACAACTCTTTCCACAATTTGCAAAGTGGGTTCTCCCAGACTACTGGCTCTCTCAATCTCTCACCGAGTGTGGGGATTTCGACCCAAGCTTCATGGCCACGGGATGGTTATCGACCCCCTATTCAGAAAACTAAAACTTTAAAATAATGAAACCTGTAAGAAAACTGTACAAAAATTATTGATTAATTAGCAGTAGTTTGATGATGGATATGTAACATCAAACTGCTTCTGCACACCTGTAGTGCTTATAAGACTGGGGAAGGTGGAAATTAATACAATAAAAGTTTGCTGAATTTGGTTGTATTTTTTACGGATTATAATTTTTTTTTAAATTATTTATTTATTGTAATTTACAACTGTACAAAATAATACAATAGGTAAATATGTAGTATGTTTCATATACACTTGAAAACCTTGGGAAGGAACCACCCATTGGTGGTACTTCAAACATTAATTTAAACTAGAAGGTCCCGTGGCCATCTTCTTTTCAGACGCCTCGGAGGATTATCAGGGATAGTTAAGGATGAAAGATTAAGAATTAATGGGTTAGGATGGTTAAGGAGTTTGGAATAAAAAGACGCATATCTGTTTTGGGTCAAATCTGCAACGAATGGGATGTTAAGGTCTTTATGAATGAGTTTATTTGTGACGTAATAAGGAGCATCAAGGATTTTGGATTGTAAGGATTGGATGCGGAAAGAATTTGATGGTTTGGTGGAGCCCCAGAGCTCAATTCCATATGTCTAAATTGGTCTGATTATTGTAGTGTATACTAATTTACGGATTATAATTGAAAATGAAATTCTAAACATATTTTCTATCAGTAATAATATCGGTTAGCTACGGAAACCCGATAAAACCTCCCCATCTACAAATATAAACCCAAAAAGTTCATTGATTTTTTTCTGACAAATTTCATATAATTCAGACATGTATAAAAAATACATCGATGAGATAAATTTTGTAGCTAATTAAATTTACAGGCCATTACATGCAGTGTAAACGTTCAAACTATATGAACAGGTTTTCAACCGAATTTGTCTAAATTAAGGAATTTCCAATTTCGGTCTCCTTATAAAAAAAAAAAAAAGTACAGAGCTATACTATAATTGAATGTAAATGAAGGGTTTCTGGATATAATTATATCTTCACGATAGGAGGGACTAATTTCATAATGAAAGCATATTCTGAAAAAATATAAATGTCGTGTTTCTAGTCAAAAGAAACAATTCGATGGTGCTTATATATATATATATATATATATATATATCGATAACTTTTTCTTGACTGTTGTAGGTACTTATTTTTTGTGGGTCTTGAGGATCAGTCAATAATTCAACTTAATTTAGGCGAAGTTTCGCAACTCCCCTACAATGGAAAAAAAAAAACAAACAGTTTTTTAGAACAAATACTTTTTTCAACTAATTACTATAAAACTACAAGTACATATCATAGTTTATGATTAACAACTATTATAATTAAAGCATTGCTTAGTAAAAACATTACTTACAATTCTCTATTATAGTTTGCTCTACATTGTGATCAACTTATCTTTGGTTGTTCCAACACGTAAGCGATTTTTTCTAGCTGCTAGTACGTCTGTTATTTCTGTTTTGTATTTTGTCTGTTTCTATTTAGTGTTGTTATTTGTATATTACTTATGTATTTATCAGGTAAGAGTAACATGAACTTAAATTTTAAACATACGATTTGATCCGTTACTTAGGACTACATCTCGACAAACGACTGACATGGAATCCTCATACAAGACTAAAAAGACAAGAAACTGCTCGTAGATTCCGACTATTGCAA
>NW_027109188.1:354444-357030 GCF_000696795.3 Halyomorpha halys
ATTCTCCACATGTTTTTATCATGTTACTATGTCACCTACAGCAAATTTACTTGTTGTATATATGTGTATACAGTTGTAAATATCAATAAATAAATTATTTTAAAAAAAACATACGATTTTTTATTGATACCTCGTTAAGAGCTTAAATTCTATTTAAAATATT
This sequence comes from Halyomorpha halys, assembly GCF_000696795.3. Classification (NCBI taxonomy): domain Eukaryota; kingdom Metazoa; phylum Arthropoda; class Insecta; order Hemiptera; family Pentatomidae; genus Halyomorpha; species Halyomorpha halys. The sequence continues at coordinate 354,608 of NW_027109188.1, forward strand.
TATTATTTATATTTCAATTTTATTCTATGTTTGCTAAAGAGAGGAAAAAAAAAGAAAATAAGTATTGGGTTAAGAAACTAAATATTGAATAAAAATATAAACAAAAATAAAATAATAAGATATACCTAAGATATAATAAGATATAAATAAGACCAGAAAAAAAAAAACATTTAATTTATTTTACTATGCCCATCCTACATATAAATTTAAGAAAAAATTGTTTGACTAAGTTTAAGTATGCTGTATATTTGAATAAAGTTTTTTTCCTTTCCTAATTGTATCGGCCCAAATAAGATTTTGACTTTAACATGTTTCTCAATTCCCCACTTAAAAAATAATTAAATGTGTGTTAAAACAATTTTTAATAGTTAAGGCCTTCATAGACAATCCTCAATATATTTCAATTAACCACGTTAATGTCGAGAGATAATAAATGTCACCTAAGTGTACATGCTTCAAGGAACCGGAAGATGCATTCATAATTACCTTTATACTTCAATTAGCGAAATGCAAACACATCTAATTGACAGTTATTGACACAGTTGTTGATAGAGAAACAGCATTGCTAGTATAAAAATAACGATTTCTCTGACCAAGGCACATCACCAGAGAACAATGAAGAAGCAACTTCTTGTAGCTCTTGTTGTCGTGCTCCTCGTCCAGGCAACCCTCGCCAAGAGCAAGAAGAAGAAGGATTCTTCGAGTTCCTCCGATTCTTCGGATTCTTCAGAGAAGAAGCATTCCAAGAACTGCCCGAAGTGCCCGACATGTCCACCAGAACGAGTATGTCGGCCATGTCCACCACAACAAGTGCTTGGTAAATATTAATGTCTCATATCCATATAACGATTATTAAAATATTTCTTGTACATCTGTATTAACACATCAAAACTAAGGAGTATAATGGAGTGAGTTAGCTGGCAAGAAAAAGTGAAGCTAAAAAGGCAGCCCAGAGTGGTCACAATTATGAAAACTAAGTCTCTACTGGTCAAAATTGATGAGTCAAGTATAGTTAGGGGAATACAAAATGGTGTCTATTTCAAAACTTTTTTTTAAAATATTTATTTATTGCTATTTACAACTGTACATTATAATACATTTAGTAAATCTGATATCAGTTAAATTGGAGTGATACAGGCGTGTAGAGAAACTACCCACTGGTAGCACTCTAATGACCTTTTACATCAGCTGGTCTCGTGGCCAGGCCATCTTCTTCTCAGGCGCCTCGGAGGATTGTCAGGAATGGAAGAGGATGCAAGATTAGAAACTAGGGGGTTTGAGTGGTTAGAGAGTTTATAATTGAAAGAGTGATATCTGGTTCGGGCTAGATCGGTTACATACGGAACATTAAGGTCTTTATGTGACAAAGTAAGGAGCATTGAGAATTTTACGAAGGATCTTGGATTGTAAAGATTGAATACGAGAGGAATTCGAAGGTTTTAGTGGAGCCCCAAAGCTCAACTCTATATGTCCAGGCCTTATTACAGTCATGTAGATCAGTCTTTTGTAATGTGTTGGAAGTTTAGACCGTTTGTCTAGTAAGTGCTGTAATAGTCGAAATCGACGTGCAGTTTCCAGTATTTTCAGCCCTGTGTGAGGATTCCAGGTTAATCGTTTGTCCAAATGTAGTCCAAGGTAGCGGATCTGTTCGACAGGGGTAAGGGTAACATTATGAAATGAAACTCTAGGGCAGTCGGTAGGTTTACGACGAAGGGTAAAGGTGATTTGATGGGATTTGTTGAAATTTATCTTAATTCTAGAATTACGAAATCATGCTTCGAGAGCTGTGATATGGGACTGGAGAGTTTCGGATACGATTAATGGGTTATTATTAATAGAGATCAAACATGTGTTATTGGCATACGTTGTTTCAAAACTTAAAAAAAAATTTATTTATTATACTTAGGTCTATATCTTTGAAACCACAATAATAGAAAACCTAGCAGAACAGCATTTAACGTTGAGAAAAGTTTACTAGAATATGAGCCGTAACAGAGCTATGTTCAATTGTTCCCGAAATATTTTTAAAAGAAACATTTCATAAAAAATAAACTGAAAAATATTATATAATATAATTAGTGAATTTATTGTGGGAAATCTATGGAACTATGAAACGTACAAGCTCTCTATTCAAAGATTGTCTAATTTACTATTAAGGAGGTAATGACGTATATCCTCATCATTATTTCATCGAGTTGTAAATTTCATAATATTTGTTTTAAAAAAGTGATTTGTAATTGTTCACAAAAAAAATTCATAAAAACTATTATCGCTACGAAGGTAACCGTTATAAACTACTTAATATTACACTAAAATTTGTTTAATTTGAGTGCTGATGGATATCAAATGGTTTTTCATCGATCGTAAACCTTGTCAGAACGTGGAACGAAAAATCTATGTGGAACGAAAGCCCAATGAGCAAA
>NW_027109188.1:359615-361483 GCF_000696795.3 Halyomorpha halys
CGTCTCGTATGGTTTGTTGTAGAATGCCAATGGCCGTACTTATGTCTTGTGGTGAGCTGAGTGTTGTAATGTTGGGTATGTTGTCATATACGTGTCTTTTGTAGAGTTTCCAGTCAGCTTGTCGAAAATTGTATTTGATGTCTGTGGGTGGGGTTGGTGTTGTGTGTTTGCCTAACTGATAAAGTACTGGTCCAAACCTTGTCAGAACAAAACTTGATATAAATATTTCGTAAATTTATTATGGATAATATTATAAAAACTAGTACTTATACGTAAATAAATGTCATAAAATACTGTGATTTGTGTGCTAATAGAAATGTCTACTCTACATCTAATGGTACCTGAGATATAAATTTCCCAAAATAAAATCATCAAGTACTGATTTTTCAATTTATCTTGGGAACTAATTAACTAACTATAGCTCATATTTCATCGAATTAACACTTCTTTAAATTATTTTCTATTAGGTTTCCTAGTGTTGTTAGTAGTTTAAAACATATGGAGCTCCAATGAAGAATTATTTTTTTAATGTTTTAAAATTGCCACCATTTTGTATTCTAAAAACTTTACTCCTCCTAATTAATTAATCCTCCTAACCATTCTTAGCAGACTCATCAATTTTACTAGTGAACATACATAGTTTTTATTATAATAATAAAAAATTGGGGTGAAATAACTGATTATTTTCACCGGGCTCTTTTACTATTGTAATGGACTAAGAGGCGCAAGAATACGAATCAGTTGGTGACCGACTTCTGTTACAGTTTCGATGAAAAAGTTATACTTATCAACCTTGACGGAAATCTTTACTTTTGCATAGAGGGAGAGATAGTATTATGCCATCATCTTAATTAAAGCAGTAATAAGCAGGAAGGTGCCTTAACCCAACTCTCCTTCGAAGCGATAAGTAAGAATTGTCTCCTACTGGAGTCCCTATATATGTTGACTTTAAAAGCTATTTACACATAAATGTAATTATATTGTAGGAAGAAAGTCCGGGTAGTGGTCAATAAAGGTATCAAAATTGTAAAAGAAAACCATTTATCGTTAACCAACGTTTTGATACACTGTGCAGGGCTTCGTCAGGGTTGTGAGAAACACAGCGAAAGATTATCCTGGTTTTTCACTGTGCTTGAATCTGACAGCCCTAGTGATGCCCTGCAAAATGGGGCGAAACCTTGGTTAACAAAAAATAGTTTTCTTTTAAAATTTTGATACCTTTATTTACTGTCACCCGGACTATCTTCCTAAAATTTACTTCGTACGGTCAACTATCTTCTTCCAATATACATGTATTTTTTTTATTATATTATTATAATTATTTCTTATAGTTCATTTACTTGCCAATTAAGAATTGAATATAAGTTGTTGTAAATGCCATTTCCAATAATTTGGTTCATCAACAATGGAAATTCATTAAGCCGTCTTAAAAATTCATTTTAGTGTCTCTTCTATTCAAAATAACACATTCCAATTAAATTAATATGAATATCAAAAATATATAAGAAGATGGTCAGGGTTGCAGTCAAAAGTGAAACAAAAATAGTTTACAACTATTTATTTTCCAACGTTTCGCCCTACTTTGCAGGGCTTCATCAGGGCTAAAAAGATACAAAATGAAACAATGATAAGATACAATGAAAAGAATAAAAAACAAGTGACAATGGCAAGAGTAAAAGTTTCATATAAAAATACGTAAAATATAAAGCTAAAAAAGTACAGGAATGTATATAAAACAAAAACAATACGGGGAAAAAATATATATGTATAAATATTTTTTTTTTTTTTTTTTTTACTTTATTAAGTTTATTCACAACTGTAAAAGTATTTTTACAACCAGCGAATGAGATGTAGAGAGAGAGAGAGGA
>NW_027109188.1:363285-367367 GCF_000696795.3 Halyomorpha halys
TGCCATCGTTTTCGAGCTCTTCGTTTTTCCATTATCAGTTGTCTAATAAAAGAAGGGTATTCTGGAAGGATGTGATCTTTTTTAGCTGGAGGAGTTGATGTATAAATATACAGAGATAAAATAAACGTCATGAAAGAATAATAAAAATAAAAATTAAATAATAATAATGATATAAAATGATAATAAATGAGCAGAGAGCCATATAGGACAACATATCTGTCCAAATGAATAAGTTGAACTGACAGAAACATTGAAGCGGAAGCGCGGAGGAGTGGGGGGGTTGCAGCTTGCATCTTGTTTTTTATTCTTTTCATTGTATCTTATCTTTGTATTTTTATTCTTATCATTGTATCATTTTGTATCATTTTTAGCACTGATGAAGCCCTGCAAAGTGGGGCGAAACGTCGAAAAATAAATAGTTGTAAACTATTTTTGTTTCACTTTTGAACGCAACCCTGACCATCTTCTTATATATGAATTTTTACGGTCAACTATATATACATATATAGAATACCAAAAATGTTTACCATTAAAATTAGAGACTGAATTCAAAACTTAATAAATGGAATTTTCAATAACTTAGTAAATTTTTTAATTAATATTTGAAAAAATAGTTCTTATACTAGATTGATACCAATAAAACAATAATTGTTTCTGATATAATGATTATTGTTTCCTAAAAATAAAAATTAAAGATCAACATTAACATTAGCCTGTTTCTCTTTTTTTCAATTAGTGATGAAAATTTTAAATGATATTAAATCTCTTTTCTAATTTTATATGATATGTTTTTTTCTTTTTTTGATTTTTGCCACGTTCACATATTGCTCGATTTAGCTATCTTAAAACTATAGTGTTGTTTTAAGTAAATGCTTCAAAAGTGATATTAGACCGTTGCTTTTGGGTTTTTTTTGGGGCGGGTTGGCCAGATAATATTCAACATTTTAAGTATTCTATTATTTTAAGCATTAAAACTACGTTAAATAAGATTATATTTAACGCAATTACCATTAAAATTAATAACATAAAAAATATTAGAAGGCAGTCCAAACCGGGTTTCAAGCCGTTAATCTTAAGTCTCCTATTCCCTGTTTCAGAAGTGATATTGGACCGCCACTAAATCGAGTTTTTAGTGGAATGAGAGATTGTCTTCGTTTTTTTCAATTTTAGCCACATTCTCTACTTAGTTCATTATTTATAAGTAAAGTTTTTAGAATATCACCTTACTGTTCAAAAGTAATACATAAATTCATAAACTATACAGTACATTTTATAAAATTTTAAGTGAATCAAAATGATATTTGAAAGTAAGAGTCTTGTTCCAGTTATCAGAGAAGTGACAGCTTGCAGAGACGACCAGAAGAGACTGAGCTGCCCTCAAGGTAGTGGCATCCAAATCCACGAGGCCTTCTACGGACGGAAGAACCCCAACACCTGCCCCTACCTCGGGCAGGATGAGAGTGTCCACCAGACCTGCTCCTCCTCCAGTGTCCTTCAAGATGTCAGGAACAGGTGAGTCAGCTGTTAGTTATCTACTTTACCTTACAGGTAGAGCCAGGAGCGTTTCTGAATTGGATGTGAAGGAGAGATGAAATATTAAAATTTCGAAAGGTTTTTTTCAACATGTTCTAGTAGTTCAAGAATATATTCCCTTTAATATACTACTTTCTAAAATATTTTTACCTTCTGCTCTTCTTTCAGCGTCCTAACTGGTAAAGATATAGGGTGAGGAAGAAATGAAAAAAAAAAAAATTGACCGAAACATTTTTGAATGATTCATCCAATTTATGGTAGATCATGGAAATCTTCCCTTTAATTTAATTCTTTCCTAAACGTTTTTTTATAAAACTTCGTCTTAATCATGCGTCTACAAATCCTGATCCAGAGGTCACAACACTGTACCTCTCTCGTTGATTGTTTCCTTGTCTGCACTATCCCAAATATTTCTAAGTGTAACGCGATCACTTTGGGTCTATTGTACGCCGTTCTTTCCTCTGTTCCAAGCCAGATGCCATCGCGACTTTGGATATCGTATACGGATCAACCCTCTTAATGTTTAGGATCAAAGTTACGATCTCGTTCAAAGGTGAGGAATCATATCCTGGCCAGTGCACCACAAATGATGTGATAAGTGGTCTCATCATTTTTTCTGCAAAACCTGCAGATTTGTGACTGACAGTCACATTTTATAGAGGTTTTTTTCAACATGTTCTAGTAGTTCAAGAATATATTCCCTTTAATATACTACTTTCTAAAATATTTTTACCTTCTGCTCTTCTTTCAGCGTCCTAACTGGTAAAGTTATAGGGTGAGGAGGAAATGAAAAAAATTTAAAATTGACCGAAACATTTTTGAAAGATTCATCCAATTTATGGTAGGTCATGGAAATCTTCCCTTTAATTTAATTCTTTCCTAAACGTTTTTTATAAAACTTCGTGCGTCTACAAATCCTGATCCAGAGGTCACAACACGCTGGCCGCGTCTAATCCAGTCCATTCCTCTCTCGATTGTTTCCTTGTCTGCACCGTCCCAAATATTTCTAAGTGTAAGCGATCACCAGAGCCAAGCGCGTTTGTGAATTGGGTCAGAAGGAGAGGTGAAATATTAAGATTTCCCCAAAATTTCGAAAGGTTTTTTTTTTGTTTACAACTTCTAGTAGTTCAAGAAAATATTACCTTTAATTTACTACTTTCCAAAATATTTTTATAAATTTTATATATGCTTGTTTGAGAGTGGTTTAGTTTATTCTTTATTTAAAAACAATTTTGATCCTTTATTTCTCTCAACTTTTATTCATTACAATTTTTCCTACATTTCGGCCCTCAGGCCATTCTCAAGGATACTACCTTCAATATTGATGTCATTTCTTTTTCAAAATGTTAAAACTGCAGGCTAATTGCCTTTGTCCCATTTACTAACTTTTTCTAAAAAATGTTTTCTTAGATTTAAAACCTTTTTTACACAACACTTTTCTTCCTCCCTTCACTTATCTTCTACAACTTCTAAAAAATAAGTTATTTTAAAACAAGTTGTAAAAGATAAGAGGGCCGAAACGTTGGAAAAATTGTAAGGAATATAAGTTGAGAGAAATAAAGGATCAAAATTGTTTTTAAATTAAGAATATTTTTATAAAGTTTCCTAATCATACCACTTATTTAAACATCGCAGTCGGGAGTAAACTAAATTCGGTTTATTTATAATTATTAGCATAATTAAGCAGTGTTTGTTATTTTTATAAATATCTGATTTTGGATTTTTATAGAGTGGACTCTATTTAGTGGTTTTAAATATGAATTAATCATGTTTATATAGGCATGAACCTATATTCTTGTATAATTTAACCAAATAAAATCTATTCCTTGAATAAAATTCCTAAATATCAAAATAACCTCTTCTATTTTGTTTCGAAATAACGCCCTACTTAGAGTCTCTTACTTCCTCCTATTGCCTCACACATGAAGCTGAATGATCTGTTAGTTTGCTCGTAAAGCTTGTTGTGAATAAACCTAAATAAATTCAAAAATCAAAGGTCAGAATAACTAATAATTTTTAAATAACTATATACATTAAACTATGTTTAACTTATTAAGGACTCATCCGATGTATTTTTTACAGATGTACCGGCCGAAGAGATTGCGACATATCTTCAGCCAGCTCCTGGTTGGGCGATCCTTGCAGAGGAACCAACAAATATCTCGAAGTCAGCTTCTCCTGTGCCTCGACATGAATACAATCCTCAGAGAAGGGTGGCTGTACACGATGATGAGGTCTTTACTATATAAATCGATTAATAAATTTTATAAAGTGGAGTAATATTTTATTAATTAATTAACCCTTCAATGATATGGTTCGAGAATAAAACACAAATATCAGGCACTGACACAATTATATTTACCTTTAACTTATGTATTTTAATATAATATTATTTTACTTTGGAAAATTGAACTAATAAAATATCCCAGAACATATTTTTGTTTTCTTCTTTAGTTATTCATATAATTCTTTAATACTTTGGATTATTAATTCCTAATATTCCTTGGTTCTATCCTTTATACAGTTTTCACAGCTGACATTCCAACCCA
>NW_027109188.1:367917-377611 GCF_000696795.3 Halyomorpha halys
CTCAATGTTCCATATGTTGCCGATTTGGCCAGAACCAGATACCGTTCCTTCCATAATAAACTTCTCAACCACCCAAATCCACTTGTTTCAAACCTGGCTTCTCCTTCATCACCTAATAATCCTCCTAGGCGTCTGACAAGAAGATGGCCTCGAGATCTTCTCCTCTAGAAATGTTATTGGAGTTCTATCAGAGGGTAGATTCTCCACATGTTTTTATCATGTCACTATGTCACCTACAGCAAATTTACTGGTTGTATATATGTGTATACAGTTGTAAATAACAATAAATAAATTATTAAAAAAAAATCCTAATATTAAGAACTATTAAAAAAAATCATTAAAGGCGCTTCAGAGAAAGATTTTTCAAAAACTCCTTTTATGTATATTTATGTACTGAAAGGCTATTCAATTAAGTCCTGGATAATTTAACTATAATTTTTGTTAATTTAACTAAAATAACCAAGAGAAGGAAATAACCAAATAAGATACCTCAAAACGTGTATTTCCGTAGAAAACTGGAATTTGAAATTTTTCACGGAATACTTTCCTTTACTAGATACTTCATATATAAGTAAGTGATCGTAAATAAGTAACTTAATATCGTAAGTAACTTTTATGAAAGTTTCAGAACAATTGATAATTTTGGGAAGGAACAACTCAATGGTGATACTTAAAAATTAATTTCAGTAAGAAGGTCCTGTGCCATCTTTTTTAAGACGGCTCGAAGGATTATCAGGGATTGTTAAGGATGCGAGATTAAGAACTAATGGGTTAGGATGGGTTAGTACTTTGGAATAATAGCACGAATATCTATTTGGGGCTAAATCTGCAACGAAAGGGATGTTAAGGTCTTAACGGATGAGTTTATTTGAGACGTAATAGGGAGTATCAAGGATTTTACGGTGGATTTTGGATTGTAAGGATTAGATACCGGAGGAATTCAATGGTTTGGTGAAGCCCTAGCTCAATTGTTTATGTCAAAATTATTCTGATTGTCAGAGTATATAATAGTTTTTTGTAGTAAAAAGGGTTTGTTTATTTTTTTTTCTTACCTCCTGAAACAAAGAAATAAGCATTTACAAATATATACAATAGAAAAATGATATGTTCATATACCGGCTATTTCATTTTCTTGTTTTGCCATGATGGCATTATAAGAATGGTTGCCGGGTCCGCTGAAGGCAGTGTCAACAATGATGTTTGCCTAGATGCTCACTAGGAATAGGGAGGGACTATTCCTGTAATGTTATAGCTTCGGCGGTACATATACTAAATTGGGTTTGTTTAAAGTTTAAGTGTTTGTCAAGTAGGTGTTGTAGTTATCGAAATCTACGAGAAGGTTCTTGTCAGTCTAATATGGGGATTCCAAGTAAGTCTCTTGTCAAGATCGTAAGTAGCAAATCTGTTCAGCAGGTGTTAGTGGGATATTTAAAAATGATATAGTAGAGCAGGAGAATAGAGGTTTACGATGCATGCTGATACTCCAATTTTGACACCATTCTTCGATGGATGTTATTTGTGTCCGTAGAGTTTGTGATGCAGAAGTATCATCATTGTTGACAGACATTGCACATGTGTCATCAGCGTATGTTGTTAGGACTGTGTTAAGATGGGTTGGGATATCACCTGTATAATCAGTAACAGAATGGACCGAAGATAATACCTTGAGGAACACCGGCGGACTGAGAAAAGAGAGATGAGTAGGCCAGGTTGTGATTCACTTTAAAGGTAATCAAAGTGGTAGGGATGGATTAAAAGGAAATATCTAGGGGGAAGGAATTGAAGAAGTTTATAGAGCAGTGTTTTTTCTAATAAGAATTTGTGTGTGAACCACAAATAAAGCTATAATTGACTACTTCAATGCTATAAATACTTAAGAGAATAAATAATACCGAATGAGAATTTATTTTATATATATAAAGTTAATACTTAATATTATTAAGAGTTTTATAGGCAAATGTTATTTTTTACTAAGTTACTAAACGAAAAATAGCGTGATTTATTTCAAAAACATCTTTTTTGGATATAATATCCTTTTGAAACTGAGCTGACCTACGTAATTTAAAAATATGAAATGTTACATACCGAAAGTCTCTTTTAAACATCCTTTTCCAAAAAAATTAGCAAGCTTACCTGAAAAAATAAATAAATAATATAGAAAACTACTAAAGAACTAAGAAAATTGTATATGCATACTTACATATAAACGAAGATAGATTTTATAATGAAAGAGATGCGAAATATGTAACTATGTAAGAGTAAAACGTAGGCAATTGTAATAATGAATTAAATTACTAATTATAGAAGCTTTTTATAATGAAATAGATGGGATATGATAATTTTATAACGGAATTCCCCGTTGAGTAAAGTGAACCACAAACATGTAATAAAATAAAAGAAATTGGAAAACATAAAATCATCAAGCACAATATATTTGAAAAGTCAAAGGAAGGGTTTTGTGTGGTAAATTTTAATAACTTCACACACAATATAAATTAGCCTACCACAAATACAATAAATTCGTTACGTCCCACCTTCTCTTTGTTATGTAATGTTTTAACTATTTATTTATACATATATATTATTAAAATAAATAAATTTAGAAAGCCACAGACTATTATTCTATAACTGTATCACATTGCTTACGTTTACAGAGGAGAACTTGGAACAGACTTCAGCCTATAAATATTGAAGCATCAGTGCCTCATTGGGTTAATAGAGATGAACCTTGAAATAACCCTCATTTTGTTTTCTATTTGTCTTTATTTAACATTTATCTAGATTATAATTACACTCTGAATAATTAATCATCGTATCTCTAAGAATTTTTATTAATATTTCATGTTTAGAAGTTTACTACTAGTTTGTTTTTAATATATAAAGTAAATAATTTTAAATAAAAAAGTAATTTTCTTAAGAAACGATACGCGATGTTAGGTTTGTGTTAAATAAAACACTATCCGGGTTGAGGCGATCTGTTATGCAGAAACTAATCGATATCTTCTATTCGATTCCAGGTCAGCTAACTCAACTCTCACCTCCCAGTCAACAAAAGCTATCAACTTGAATCCGAAACAAAACTTTTGCACAAATTGAACATAAAAATAATGTAAGTTTATGTAAATTGTTTAATAATTCATAGAGATGTAAACTGTTACTTATACAATATATTTCAAAAAAAGTCATATGCTTTCTACCCAGCCCACAGTTATCAATAATATGATCATAACTATTTAGTATACTTTACATTTTTATGAATATTGTTACTTACTATATTATATTATTTTCTAAAAGCTAGATCGATATTACGTATTCTATTTTCAGTAATAAAATGTTATTAAAACAATTTTTAAGTTTCATTCATTTATTTTATTCTATTTTATACAAGAAATACATATATTTTATTTTTATTATATTTATTTATTGAAATTTACTGTTGTAAATTTCAAGAAACATTACAAATTAATTTTTTTATACATAATATATATCAAGTAAATGTATGTTAGCTTACAATGGTATGATAAATACATGTGTAAAAACTACCCATTGATAGTATTATAATAAGAGTTGTACATTATTAATTAATTATAGTAATTAATTATTATAACATTAAGGCCTCAGGCACTTCGAAGGATTGTCTGGAATGGTAGAGGAAGCAAAATCAGAAACTAGTGAGTTTGGGAGGAGAGGGAGTTTATAATGGAAGGAGTGATACCTGGTTTGGGCTAGATCGGTTACATATGGAACGTTTAGGTCTTTATGGATGATTTTATTGGTAACAAAACAGGGAAGATTAAGGATTTTAGATTTTAAGCATTGTTTATGAGAGGAATTCAAAGGCTTACTTGAGTCCCAAGCTTAACACCGCATATCCAGATAGGCATTACTATAGACATGTTGATTATTCTTTTGTAATGGAGTGGAAGTTTAGGTCGTTTGTCTAGTAAGTGTTGTATTAGTCAGAATCGTGCGGTCTCTTTATTCTTGTGTGAGTTTCTGAGTCAGTCGTTTGTCCAAATGTAGTCCTAGGCAGTGTATATGTTCGGCAGGGGTAAGAGGAAGATTATTTGAGGATACTGCAGTCGGTAGGTTTACGACGAAGAGTATGATGGTCAAGGGCTGTGATATGGGATTGGAGGGTTTGGGATGCTATTAAAGGGTTATTATAACTACGAGCACATATGTGTCATCGGTATACTTCGTGAGGATAGTGTTAGGATTGGTAGGGATTTCACCTGTTTGATGGGACTGAGAACACTATCTTGAGGAATACCAGTAGACTGAGATATGAGATATGAATAGGAACCATTTTGTAATAAAATATAATAAAAGAATTATTGCCAATTTTCCAAGCCCATTTTGAGTAAATTGGCCCTTTATTCGAATAAAAGAATTCTGCTCGAACTTCATTCAAATTTGACACGATAAAATACATTTATAATATTCTGTATTCAAATAAAATAGTAAATTTCTTCTCCACTTTTATTTGTTTTTTTTTATTTTCAAATCCTCTTTATTGATATATAATTACAATTACAAATATATGATAATACAGAGTATATATACAAATTACATACTGACTTTGTTTGCCGTATGGCAGTATAAGTTGAGTTACAGGGTCCACTGAAGGCGGTTTCACATTGGTAACATACTAGTTGGGGGCTTGCATAGAATGGAGAGGGACCATTCCGGCTGGTGGTGGTGGTGTGATGACTTCAAGCTACTTTTATTTGTAATAAACTGAAAATAAATTAACTTAAAGAGTAAACTACAATATACGAGTAGTTTAAACATTATGATTTTTTTTTTTTTTGTGGGAGGTTTAGGAAGGTAATATTTAGCTTTAAAATATTGAAAATATAATAAAAAAAATTGAAAACGTAATGAATTTATTATTATTAGGATTGATAGGGATTTCAGCTGTTCAGACTGTATATATGATGGGACTGAGAACACTATCTTGAGGAATACCAGTAGACTGAGATATGAGGTATGAATAGGAACCATTGTGGCTTATATTAATAATCTTTCAGTGAGAAAAAAGTTCTAAAATTTAACAACTGAAATATCGATTACATTTTATTCTGTCGACTTTATTTCTACTTGACTTTAAAACAGAACACCTGCATATTAAGTTAATAATGTTTAATTACATTAATTTATCTTGTTGTGGTGTGATTTAAATAAGTTTATTATAAAGCTGATTATTTTTATAAACATTAGTTAAACTCCCAGAAAATATAAAACACCTGTTAAATTATTCTATTATTATTGTAATTCAGTCTTTTGCTAATCAATAAAAAGTAAATACGACAATTTTTTATGTTACTTATATAAAGATATTATAAACACCTTTTTGTTACTGCTACTTTTGGGTTAATGTAGTGTTAGATTATGCCATTTGTTTAATATACCAAAATGTCGTTTTACCAAGCATTACAGCTTAAATTAATAAATTCACCTCTACTCTAATCACTGCTTGATTTAATTCAATAGATTTTATATCATGTTTTATGGCTAGCATTTTAATACAACAAATGAAATTCCAGATCGAAAATACATTAAAAAAATGTACTTTTAAACTGATTCAAAAACGGTACAAACATATGATAAATCATTGAAAATTATACCTAACATTAAAGTAAAGTTTTTTACACAAGTGAAATTCAAGATAGGGTCGAATGTAGTGAGAGAATCCTCAGAGAACCAGCTCGAAACCATTCTATTTGCTCTTTATTTACAAGCAGTATAATAAAATAAAATATTAAAATAAAATATAATAAAAGAATTATTGCCAATTTTCCAAGCCCATTTTGAGTAAATTGACCCTTTATTCGAATAAAAGAATTCTGCTCGAACTTCATTCTAATTTGACACGATAAAATACATTTATTATATTCTGTATTCAAATAAAATAGTAAATTTCTTCTCAACTTTTATTTGAATTAAACTGAAAATAAATTAACTTAAAGAGTAAACTACAATATACGAGTAGTTTAAACATTATGATTTTTTTTTTTTTTGTGGGAGGTTTAGGAAGGTAATATTTAGCTTTAAAATATTGAAACTATAATAAAAAAAAATTGAAAACGTAATGGATTTATTTGACATTGAGATAAAATTAATAATAATTTAAGCATATAAATTGTAGAAATAATATTACTAGAATTTTGAGAAACACCCCAAAACGTTACAAAAGTAAATCTATAGTGTTGATAATATTATAATGAAAGTCTCTTTTCATCTTCAATACATACAACAATTTCCCGATTTGTTAAGCACAATGCTTCCACAGAGATATTAGTTTCAATATATATATATATAAAAATATCCTCTTCTGCTAAGAACTATGCCTTCATAGAGATATTAGTTTTAAGTTCAAATGATAATTATATTTAGATAATCATTCACTTTTATCTTTCTAGAAATTGACCCCTCTCTAAAATAAATAAGGTGTTTTAATAAATTGTTGATTATTGGTTACTGTGACATACGTAAGCCAAGCACACTATCACATGACTAGTAATAAAAAGTATTTCTTTACTTTAAGTTATCATTTATCAAATACATTTGTTTAAATACTACAATAAATAAATCAGATTATCTTATAACTGGACTTTATTAGAATCTTTCACATTCCCTGTAGTGTTTTCCCAGACTGTGCAAGTCAAATATTTCAAAATTAGAACCACTGTTATAGGAATTTACTTCGGTTCCAGTTTTAGAAAACCTAAAAACTTTGTGTTGTCACTAATTTGTTAGTAACTACCTTATGATAGCATTTCGATAATTGGTTAAAATTGTAGGTAAATGTATTCGACTTTCTAATATAAAATGATGTATACCTAGGTAGAGACGCGTTCGTGTTCTAACGTTGAATTTATATTTTATACATTAATCATTCATTTACAGTTTCATTCATTATATTTTTATACATTATTCATTCATATATATACTTATTTTTACCAACCTGTTAATTATTAAAGTTTAAAAAAGAGCATAAGGACACTTTGAGGAAAATACGGTAGAAGCATTGAGCGCTGGTGATAACCTTTACTCCTTCCCATTCACCGATATGGAGAGGCCTATTCAATCTCCAGTGGATAGAGCTTGTCTCAGTGTTTTGTAGCTTAATAAGCTTGTCATTATATCGTGCGTTCAAACATTAAGGTGCTATACAGGTCTCGAGTAGTTGGGGATTGAGAAGTGTCAAATGAGCTCTATGCTTTACAATAGACCATACAATGGCCGCGTTATAAATAGAACTCATCTTCACCAGTTCCCATAGAAAGTAAATTTTAAGAAGATCATATAAGTTTAGAAATGTAGATGAGATGTATCTCAAAAAGTTTAAAATATTCAATTTTTTTGTAAAAGTATGTATTAGGTCAATGTCATTGTAACATAAATGTTTATGTAAACGAATGCAATAATATATAATGCAAATGTGTGTAGGTAATTTGTTCAAATTTAAAAAAAAAATCTGATAAATCACTCTGCTTTTGTTAGATAATTTATTTATACATAAATAAATTTTGATTAAATAAAAATGGTACGGGAGCAAAATTAGGGACCAAAAAGAATAACGTCGGAGTAAATATTCTGGCGTATGATGATGATCTGGCCCTCCGGGCGGAATAGCGGGTGAAGCAAAAGGCAGTTAAACTCCCTAAAAGAAATAGCTGAAAGAGTTGGCTTACAAATATTGTTCGAAAAAACGGAATTGATCTAATAAGGATCGAAACTTTCAGGAAACAATTCTGTATGGAATGAAGACCGCTTCTCTTCTCAGCTTAAGGAAAGATTTGGGAATAGAGAGAAAGATCTTGAGCAGGATTTATGGGCTAGTAAAGTTACCGGAGGGATATAGGCTGAGGCCTACCAGAGAATTATACAGAGAAATGGATGACCTGGAAACGGACATTAGGTTAAGGAGGCTGCGTTTCTACGGTCATGTGGTCAGGATGAATCCGAGCAGAATTAATAAGGAGATCTTTGGGGAGTTGTGGGGATATAAAGGAGGTGGGGGTACATTACGCAGATGAAGAAATAGTGGTGAATATAGGGAAAGATTAAGGAAGGTAAAGGTCCTTGTGGGCACCAAAGAGGTGAAAAGGGAGAGAGTATGGAGCGAGGAACAGAGAAGAGTGCAGTCTGAAAGAATAAAGAAGAGGTGGGGAGAAAGGAAAGGAGGGGAATGAGTGGGGAAAGTTGGGAAGAAATGATATTAGAGATACGTAATAAACAATAACAGCATAAAACAAGAAGAATTCTTGCATCAGAAATATAAAAGAAAAAATATATGTATACATATAAAACGATAAACCTGTTTAGGTACAGCTGAAAAGTAAAGAAAGAGAAAAATAAAAGAAGCTAAAGTTAAATAATAACCATTAAAAATTTCTAGTGAATTAAAATAAAATTTTCCTGGTAAATACCCTGGCTTTTTCATAATTTCTTCAAAAATATCAAATGAGCATTGGCCTTTACTGTGTTATTGTATGTTGGGTCCAGAACAAAGAAACGGGACGAGAGAAAAAGCCAAAGGGGGCAAAGAAACGGCTCAGAGGTTTGCTAGTATAACACTAATTTATTTCTTATTTTCTTTTGTAATATTTAATAAGAGATTAGATATTTCTGTCACTTTACCTGTCTTTAAATTATAAAAAAAAAACTTACCCCTATGAAAGAAATGAGGAAATTTTCTACCTGACCCACCTTTCCTCATTCTGTCACCTCTTCTTCAATTTGACAAGAACTTCCTCCCCCCCCCAAATGTTTATTAGTTATTTTTATTTTATTTTTTTAATATTCCACTTTTTACTTATTATTATATCCATGCCATATATGCCTTCACCTATACGTTTTATCTTTTACACCTATCTCTTTGTCGTATTTATAACTCTTTCAAACACGTGTTCTTCTACAATTTATTATTCTATAAATTAATCACACATGGTTGTAGGTATTAATAACTATTTTCTGGTCCACTTAAATGTATAATTCCTTATATTATTATTTTTTATATACTTTATAAATAAAATAATTCTTTTTATTTTAATGTTTTGTCAATTTTATAATGTTTATATCTTGTTTTTTTCATTTAGCCCTGACAAAGGCCTGCAAAGTGGAGCCGAAATGTTGGTTAACAATAAATAGTTTTATTTTACTATTTTGATTCCTTTATTGACCACCACCCAAGCTAACTTCCGGCAAACTACTTTATTTCATATCTTAATCTTCCTTATATATATTATCGCTGTTTTTGTAGATGGCGAGTAAAGATTAGGGCCGAAAATATGTGATTTTCATATTACATGTGATACATAGTATGTGCATATTCAAAAATATATATTTTATAAACCGTCGAGCAGCAGGAGGCAGGCAGTCCATGCTTGCCATCCTAAGTAAACTTTGAATAAGGAGTTCTAAAAATATAGAAAAAAAAAAACTTAAAATGATTTTCATTCACCAAATGTTATTTTGGAAGAAGATAGTTGACCGTATAAAGTAGATTGTAGGAAGATATTCCATGTGGCGGTCAATAAAGCTATATAGAAAAAAGTAAAAATAGTAAAAGAAAACTATTTATTGTTAGGCAACGTTTCGCCTCTCTTTGCAGGGCTTCGTTAGGGCTTTCTGATTAAAAAAAGATGACAACTCTGTTGTCATCTTTGTTCATCAGATCAATCAC
>NW_027109188.1:378132-384547 GCF_000696795.3 Halyomorpha halys
TTCTCCTCATTTATCATCCACGGTCAACTATCTCTCATAATTATAAATAATATTAATGTAATAATGTAAAACTAATAAACAAATGTTAATTTACTCTTACAAATATTAAGGAACTACTTAGTAAATTATTATAAAGGACGAGAATTTTGTTTACAATATATATCGTTGTGGGGTTCCATTAAATAGAATTGTCTAAGGATCCTATTCAAACGATAACTTCTTCATTAGAATATGAGCATCATGAATGTGTTAGAGTGCCACATTGTCTACTTTGTCTCTATAAAGCTATTATTTACTTGCAATAGCAATTGGCAGTGAAAACTATGACAGACAATACATTGAAAATATAAATATACTCTTTTTTAATAAATAATTCAAAACACTATCCAATTATAGTCTCAAAACGTTTATTTCTTTTACACGTCCAACGTTTCGGCCAATTTTATCTATAATCTTCGGCCAATTAAAAGTGTATTAATAGTGGTTATAAAGAGAAATAATTTTGACTGTGGTTTTTAATGGATATTTGACTTATTAGATATAAATGTTTTGACCTGGGCAGAATACCCTGTATGAAGTTTTTAGAGTGGTTAAATTATATGTTTCATAGTGAATTGAGTAGATTGTCCCTGAAGATGGCCGAATTGGCCGAAACGTTGGACGTGTAAAAGAAATAAATGTTTTGAGACTATAATTGGATAGTGTTTTGAATTATTTATTAAAAAATTACCAGTCTCAAGAAAAAATTTTAAGATTATAAATAAATATACTCTTTTTATAGTAATATTATTTTATTAAATTCATTTTCGAGTTTACTAAATTCGATTTGTCAACAAACGCTCTGTTACCCTTTTCCGAATCGTGTTATAAAAATATAATACTTTGTATTTTAACACTATAGAGCATAAAATAGTAGAAGAAATCAAGCACACTGGCGGCATATTTATTTTACAATGTCCTTTTTATTTTATTTTTTATTTGGCATTCTAATCTTTGATCACGTTCAATATCTTTTTATAAAATTGTATCTCACTCCAATTATCATGTCAGTGAGGATGGGGGTTCAAGTTTTTATTTCGTGGGGACGAACGAAACTAAACCACCCACCTGAGTATCGACAGATAATGGTCGAGGAAGTTAAGGCCTCACCATAGCAACTATACAACTGCAGCAACGCCGTTTCGAATCCGGCCTTGGAGGGTCGTCTTTTATTTTTCGTGGTGTTTTCACACAATGAAAACATGACGCTCCCCCTTTCCACTCTGGTTAGAATAGGTTGGTTACCTGTAGTAGATTACCCCCGCATGTCAAAAATGATTAGAATGTGAGTAATAAATAAATAAAACACAAAATAAAAAAAAAATAGGCTGGCGCTATACAGTGGTGGAAAGTGTAAAAAAATACCCCAAAATGAAATTTGTCGTAATCATATGTTGATGATTATGGTTTCTTACAATCAAATAGCTACAAACGAATTCACCGTAATTGTTTCTCCCATCAAACAATATTTGTGAACCGCAGACCTAATCATATAGACCTTTATTTCGGCATTGAGTTGTTACTAGTTGTTCTAATTTTGCTTTAAACTATCCAAAAAAAAATATATCTCGGCAATACCAACGAAAGTTAGTGTATACATTTTAGTTTTTAAAAATTGTATTGTTTTTTAAAATTTCTTCAACCATATTCAATTGGTTACTGGAAAAATTCATTCACATATTTGATGGTCCAGAAAAAATGAGCTTTATTGACCTTTTTGAGGATACTATTTTCCCATAAATGTGTACATATTGGAGCAGATTTCGTGTATGTTTCTTTGATTTATGAATGAAGTCAGGGGCCTTCTTGGTAGGTGTAATCAAATTAAGGTGAGAACAATAATCAAATTAACTACTACATTTTATTTATAGCAAAAATGATTTAATTTATAGAAAAATTAAGATCTATATTTTAGCCCCTAAAAATATTTTTAAAAAATACATTCCATTGAATTCAGCACCCTGAATAATATAAGAATTTATATTAATTATTAAATATTTAAACAATTTAGAGGTTTTAACTGTAGTTTCCCATCACTGTGCGCCACTGTGGTAACGAAGTTGCCAAGGTGAAACCACAACTCCTTCCACAAGAAACGGCCTCTCTTTCCAATTACCAGTCTCTTCCGAGGAACAATAGCCAGAGAATATAATTTGAGAGTTTATTCCGGGGGTGTAATGAAACTCTGTCAAGTTTCTTCTTCTCATCCAATATGAGAACATGAGTTTAGTCTCAATGACGCCTATTAAAGTGGCAGATAATAAAAAAAAACATTTAAAATGCAGAGAAAAATTAATTATAATTATTATTTTTATTCGGAGCATTGTGGGACCATGGTAAGGCACGATGCTACTAACTCAAAGGATCCGGCTTCGAATCCGGCTGGGCAGAAAATTTTGTTCTGTTAAACTGTAGCCGAGACACAACCCTGTGGGTTCTAGAGCCTTCCTGGGGTCCACCCAGCCTCATAAATTGGGTAACCTTAATTAGGTAAAAATCTGGCGATCGACCGTAACTCTGACCAAATCATCTCCTTGCACTACCGTTGATCTAGTAACAGTACTTCTTTACTAAGTATTGAACCCCCGACCCTTTATGGGTTGTAGTCGTACAGATTTTATTTGTATTTTTTAAAATTATTTTTATTAAATTAAAAAATAAACTAATGTAAAATGTAAATGTGGATTTCAGAGCACGAAAAAGTTATTATATCCAAAACTCCTCGAGTGGTGAACATTAAGTTTTGAAATGGTACCTTAAATAAATCCCTGACGTTTCAGGTTGTAGCGATTTTTTTTTCTAATTTACATGAAATAAATAAAGGATGTAGAACAAATAATGAACGATATTTTCCCCTTAAAATTTTATAATTATGGGAGATAGTTGACCCTGGATGACGTACGAGGAGAAGATGGTTGAGGGTACGGTCAAAATGAAACACAATTAAGTTGGTGATTAACTTATTTAATTGTGCCAATGTTTCGGCTAGTGTTTCTAGCCTTCATCGGGGCTAAGAACAGAACAAGATAACAACCAATAAGTAAAGAAAAGATAATATAAACAGAATGACATAAACTTAATAATTTTACAGAATGGAGTTAATAAAATGAAGTGATGAGAGAAGTAGAAAATAAAATGTGTACATAGGTAATTGAAAAAGTAGGTAAAATAACATAATTAAGGAAATAAAATAAAAACGAAGTTATATAATGCAAAGAAGTATGAATATTTTAGTTATTAATAATTCAAAAATTGAAATATGGAAAGAAAAAGTAAATATATGTAACCATAATAATTGGTAAAGAGGCAAAATATAAGTAAAGTTTAACAAAAGAAATGAATAGAAGAAAAAAAAAAATTTTTAAAACAACAATAATAATATATGGTGAACATAACTAACAACGTGGGTAAGGAAAATTGAGAAAAGAAGGTAAAATAAATATAGGGGGGAAAATTATATAACTCTAATAAAGGTGGAGGAAGAGTTAATTAAAAGTTTGAACAGTTCGTTTATTTAGGAGGGAGGTAGAAAGGGTTAGCTTAGGAAGGATATCACCAGGGGCGCCACTTAGCAAATGCCAATGGAAATAGCTGCATATCCAAGACCTTCCCAATAACTGTAATTGGCTATATCTTAGAAATCCTGCTAACGTTTACTAAACTATAGTACATTCGTGCATGTAGAAGCTTTTGGATGGATTATTGAGATTGGTTGAGCCAAATTGAGCCAAAAATAAACTCTCGAGATGTTGATTTATAGTTTTCGAACAAAACTTTTAGTTTATGAGAAAACAATTAGCATACACTACGATAATCAGACCAATTTGGACATATGGAATTGAGCTCTGGGACTCCACGAAACCATCAAACTCCTCCCGCATCCAATCATTACAATCCAAAATCTTACGAAAATCCTTGATGCTCCTTATTACATCACAAATAAACTCATTCACTAAGACCTTAACATCCCATTCGTTGCAGATTTGACCCAAAACAGATATGCGTCTTTTCATTCCAAACTCCTTAACCATCCTAACCCATTAATTCTTAATCTTTCATTCTTAACAATCCCTGATAATCCTCTGAGGCGTCTGAAAAGAAGATGGCCACGGGACCTTCTAATTTAAATTAATGTTTCAAGTACCACCAATGGGTGGTTCCTTCACAAGATGTTCAAGTGTATATGAAACATACAATATATTTACCTATTGTAATATTTTGTACATTTGTAAATTACATTAAATAATATGCCAAACCTGTCAGTCCCCATTATCAATAAGGCATATAATTGAAGAATGCTCATCATTTCGTCAAGCCTTCGAAAATAATAAAATTCCTCGTACAAGAGAATTGGCCCTTAAAGACTCAGAAGAATCCATAGACAAAATAATAAAATTTCTCAAAGAAACACAACTTTATACTAAAATATAATCCACCAATACCGACCAGTGTAACAAGGAAATAGTCTACATTTAACTATAAGCCAAGAAGATAGATGAAGTAAAAATGGTGTAATAACCTAGATCTTGATCGCCCTGAATAAAAATCTAATCTAATCTAATCTACATTAAATAAATAATAAAAAAAAAAAGTTTACGAGAAAGTATATCTCAGGAAAGATTAGACGTAAAGATGTCTGCCAGCAATTGAAGTAAAGATAGTTTAATGTACTATAAAGGGTAGTTTATGACTATAATCTTCATAGGAGTAGTACTTTTCTTGATATTTTCCAAAATGATGATTTCTAGTTCTTTGGATAAAATGTTTGAGTTATAAAAAATTATATTTCAGGAACGATTTGGACATAGAGATGTCAACAATCAAATTGACAGTTTAATGTAGTATAAAGTTGCTATTAACGTTTATCTTAGATGGGGTAGTATTTTTTTATGATATTTGCTTGTGAATTTTGTATGAGCAACTAGAGATCGATGTATGTTAATAAGATAAATACGAAGATAAACTTAGAAACTTCTTTATAGTGCATGAAACTAGCTTTAATTTGAGTGCTAATAGACATACGTACATCTCATGAATCCTGAGATAAAAATTACTCAAAATAAATTCACTATCTACTCATTTTTCAGCTTATTTTTAATGAAATGTAGCTTTTAAAAAAACTGAGTTTCAGGTCTTCCTCAGGGCTATAGAACAAAAGAGATAACAACAAAATAAATATGGTTTTGTTTATTTATGTTGTTCTTTGCTGACCGCACCCCCCGACAAACTTCTTCAAGCATTAATCTACGGTCAACTATCTACACCTCATTATAAACCAGGAAATGTTTTCCTCAATCGAATTCTGTTTCTTTATCCTGAAGTTAAAAAATACTCAACTAATCTTAGAAAATTATAATAATAGTGATAATGATCTTGGAACACATTTTTATTAATTATTATAAAATATTCATTCATAAGCCATTGTGTTATTATTCGAAACATTTTACAATACAAGTGCTAAGCATCAGCTTAATTGGCGGCTCGCCTCGCTGCAGCTGTGAAGAGTTAATGGTTACTGCTTTGATTAAAAAGTCCCATTAGCAAAAAGGACTGAGAAGTCCCTTTGATGGCCGTTGTGAGCTGGGCCAAAGAGATTTTCCTCCTTCAATCCACTTCAGATCTGTTAGGGATCTGAGCCGATGGCAGACTTATTGCATTCAATTTTGTCCTCACTGGATCATAGTTTAGTTTTTCATTTGTATTTACTTTATTTTCAACTCATCTAGTTCAGTTCGAATCACAATTTTAATTTATTATATAATAATCACGGTGGACATAATTTTCTCATTTATGTACTCATTTCGAATTGAAAATTTCACTTAACAGATTAATTAACTTCATTTTCAGCAGTTCTTAGAAAAGTATATTTAATAATATTTCTTCCTACCCCATATAACAGATTCGCTACCTTTGACTACGTCCGGATAAACGACTAACTCGGAATCTTAACACAAGACTGAAAAGATAGGAAACTGCACGTCGATTTCAACTATTACAGCATCTACAACAAAAACTGTCTAAACTTCCAATCCATCAAAAAAAGACTGATCTTCATAACTACAATGAAGATGAGCTTTAGGGCTCCATTAAACCTTCAAATCCCTCTCGTATCCAATCTTTACAACCCAAAATCCTTCGTAAAATCCTCAATGTTCCTTATTTTGTCACAAATAAAATAATCCATTAAAATCTTAATGTTCCATATCTAACCGATCTATTCCAAACAGTCAGAGAGTTCTGTTCCGGACGTCAGAGAGTCAACATCGCGGTGTCTCGTTTGATCTTTTGAACAATAGAGTTATTGTTTTGTGTAAGCTGCCGGGTATGTTTAGTGTACTACTGAGAAAACTGGCCAACTGCAGTCTACGACGTCTAA
>NW_027109188.1:384597-385176 GCF_000696795.3 Halyomorpha halys
CATTTAACTATAAGCCAAGAAGATAGATGAAGTAAAAAGGGTGTAATAACCTAGATGTTGATCGCCCTGAACAAAAATCTAATCTAATCTAATCTATTCCAAACCAAATATCAATCCTTCCATAAACTCCCGAACCACCCAAAACCACTTGTTTCTAACTTTGCTTCCTCTTTCATTCCTGACTGTTCTTCAAGGCACCTGAAAAGAAGATGACCTCGAAACCTTATAATGTAGAAATATTATTAAAATGCTACCAATGTGTAGTTTTCCAACACGCCTGATCTACATGATTATTATACGGCGTATCTGGAAATACGGAGTTGAGCTTTGGGGCTTCACTAAGCCATCAAAGTCCTCCTGAATCCAATCCTTACAGTCCAAAATCCTTAATGCTCCTTACTTTGTCACCAGTAAAGTCATCCATCAGGACCTCAGTGTGCCATATGTTGCCGATTTGGCCAGAACCAGATATCATTTCTTCCATGATAAACTTCCCAACCACCCAAATCCACTTGTTTCTAACCTGGCTTCTCCTTCACTACCTAATAATCCTCCTAGCGTCTGAAAAGAAGATGGCCT
>NW_027109188.1:386352-387904 GCF_000696795.3 Halyomorpha halys
AAAATATTTTGACTGAAAAGGGAAGAGTTAACTGGATACTGAATCAAGGGAACAGAATTAAAACAAAATGAACAGTATCAAGTAAATATAATTCAAGTTATAGCATTGCGGCGAGAAGGAGGGCGTTAAGATTTTCGGACTTAATTAGGAGTAATTAATATATACTTTTTGTATATATTTTTATACAGTTGTAAGTAGCAATAAATAAATTATTTAAAAAAAAAGGTATTACGTAAAATATTTTGACTGAAAAAGAAAGAGTTTACTGGATACCGAATCAAGGGAACAGAATTAAGTAAATATAAGTCAAGTTATAGCATTGCGGCGAGAAGAAGGGCGTTAAGGTTGTCGGACATAATTAGGAATAATGAACAGATCCCTAAAATTTTAATAAATAATGAAGCGACGAGCAAAAGTCGTAGAGGTAGACTGAAACGTAGATGGGATGATTCTGTTAAAACTGACAGGGGCTTCACTGGAAAGATTTATGTAAACAACGATTGGTGATATCTTGCATCGAGCCTTAGGGTTCACTAAGCGTATTATTATTATTTAAGATGAATGGAATATGGTCCGGGTGCGGTCAAAAAAACTCAAATAGTAGAATTATACTATTTTAATGAGCCAACGTTTCGCCCCACGTTGCAGGGCTTCTTCAGGGCTATTTTGACGGCAGTCAAAACAAAAAATGATTATTATTTAATGTTGCACACTTAGTGGGAGAAAAATCTCCAAGGTCTACCTTAGTTCTGCGTATACGTTTTGAATTATGCGCAAATAATGTTTAATTTTAATCAGAAAATCGTTTTTACAGAATCAATGAAGAAGAG
This sequence comes from Halyomorpha halys, assembly GCF_000696795.3. Classification (NCBI taxonomy): domain Eukaryota; kingdom Metazoa; phylum Arthropoda; class Insecta; order Hemiptera; family Pentatomidae; genus Halyomorpha; species Halyomorpha halys. Next base: position 387,183 of record NW_027109188.1, read on the forward strand.
TTTCTATCCCTTTAACCTTCCTAGAACAAAACTGAACATTTTGGATAAAAAAAAGGTATATCACTGAAGAATTTTAGCTCCTAGATAAGGAACAAATTAACATTATTTTCTAATAATATAGATGAACAAAATCGATGATAATAATTGTCTTAAGGAATTTCTTGTTTATATACACATAGGTTTAAAGGAGTGAGAAATTATCTCTTTCATTCTCCTACTAATTTCAATGCACAAAAAATTAAGATTTAAGTGCCTTCAAATTGTGATGATTGTGGTAAAACATTTTACTGGAAAAGTTACTAATAGAATACAATCATTCCCCAAAATAACGATTCCGGTAAAGTGGGATTACTTTTTGACAAGAAAAGTGACTTTGAGACTGTCACAATTTCGAATAGAATTTAAGTCAACGTCACTCTCGTGAACATGTAATAAAAAATACCAGAATTGTTTTTTTACGTTCTACCGCTGTCACTTACGACACTGCGCGAGTTAAGGAACCGGTATTATAAATTTAAACAATTGCCCGTTGCCCAACTTAACCTAAGTCACAACCTAAGTCACACCAAGACATATGGTTTCATGTGTTCACATTTCCTTACAAAAGAAACTCAATAAAAACAACTACGTTCCCATAAGGCCCTTGCGACCATTCTAACAGCCCTTTCAAGCCCTTAGTATCCTATATCAATAGCAAGGGCTGACACTTAGGCAGGTACATG
>NW_027109188.1:388239-393477 GCF_000696795.3 Halyomorpha halys
AACAGTAACATGTAGTTCTTGTAAATATGTTAGAATAAAGTCATTTTAGTCTTCACTGATTTTTTATGTTATGTAACTCGCGTAAATCGAGCTTATTTTCCAGCCTTGTAAACAATGTAAGTAGGTTATTTTTAAAAACGAACAACTTTTTCTTCATGAATATACAACTTGTGGAGAGACAGCTAGAGTTCTCTGTGTAATGAATGATGAAAGAAGCACTAGGAAATGCGAGATCATCATCCATTATTCATTTTGTGGCATAGGGTTTCACAGTTGAATTTTGTTAATTCTAATTTTCGAAAACAGAAAAAAATATCTGAATTCATAATTTTTTTATTTCAAATAAAGGCTATCAATTTTCCATATTTTAAGAAACAATAATTCTTATTTTTTTTTTATTACAATAGTAATTATACAATCTAACACAACAAGTATTAACGTTCTATGAATTTACTTTCATACAAACAAACAAAAGAAGAAAATACTAACCAATCTATTATCTAAAAATGAATTTTCGTTTGTACACACTGTATGCACTGTTCATCAGATTGTGAATTTTTTTTAATTTCCCTGGATTTTTCCAGGAAGAGTATAGGCTCAACCATTTCTTAAAAACTAGTTATTAACAAAATTAAGCTTAAAAAGAAAATTATGCTTCCAGAGACTTGTCAAATGATTTCTAATAACAAATCTACTTTCTTCTATTTTTAGAAGATTCTGATTTTAAGATTGGTTAAGGTATCAAAGTTCTTATTTTTCAAATCCCGAGTTCCAATTTGTTCATAAATACAATTATCTTGTCTTTCCGCATCAGAGCACTTCTATATATTTATAGGAAAGTAAAAATGAAACAAAAGAGAGGAATCAAAATTATTAGTTATTATGAAAGCAATTTACAATTATAACATAATTATTGAAATTTAAAACCAATTAAAACGGACGGAGTACTAAAATGAAAAAAAATATAAATAAAAAACACAAAACCAACTATAATTGAAAAAGTTAGGCTTAGTGGTTTGCAGTTTAGCTACTCAATTCTAAACCAGTAAATTTGATCTTGGAATCCTTCGGACTCTCAAAAGTATTTGTTAATTAGTTTTCTTTTTGAGAGGGCTGCTATTCTCCTTCTATTTCAGTCAGAGGGTAGAACTTAGTTTGTGATCTGTTGAGGCTATTGTAGCGTTTTTTAAAGATCCTCTTCCTAATCATATCTGCCATAGGAAGAGGTTATCTACTGGGTACTGACCTACTCTAACCACGGTGGTGCGACCACTTCAGAAATAAAAGTCGACACTTCCAGGGCTGATTCGAAACGGCGCCACTACAGTTCCGAGGTTGCAAATACCTTCGCCTCAACTCTCTCAGCCAAGTTGTGGCGTCACCTTAGCAATCTCACAGCAGTTCAATTCTGGTCTGGGCGGGATGAATCATTCCGTGACTGCCCCATGGAACTCGACCCTCCCATTGGGCTAAAATAGATTGGTTACTTATGGGCTATTAACGGGTATAGCAGAAATGACCATTTAAGGAATTATGGAAAAAAAAATAAAAAAAAGGTTATTTAGTTTCAGAACGTCATTTATTCAAATGACTTGGACAATTTTAGACTAACTAAATATCGAAATCGTTTGATGTTGAGGATATCGATATTTAGATTTAGCATTATCCCATCAGATCACCTTTACTCTCCGTCATAAACCTCTATTCCCCTGTCCTACAGTATCCTTTCTAAATACTCCACTAACGCCTGTTGAACAGATACTTAGTACTCCATCTTGACAAGAGACTTACTTGCAATCCACACACAAGACTGAAACGACAAGAAACTGCTCGTAGATTCCGATTGCTACAACACATACTTGACAAATACTATAAACTTCACATTCACTACAAAAAAAATAGTATACACTACGATAATCAGATCTATTTGGACATACGGAATTGAGCTCAGGGCCTCTACCAAACCATCAAATTCCTCCTGCATCCAATCCTTACAATCCAAAATCCAACGTAAAATCCTTGATGTTCCTTATTACGTTACAAATAAACTCATTCACTAAGAAGTTATATACAAGTAGAATAATGTTACTAATAAAAATATATAGCTATTAATTAATATATTGTTTCAAATCGTATTTATACATAATTGAAGAAAATATGTTAAATATAAAATAATATTATTATTCTATTCTAACAATACGTACATGGTCATAATTTACGGCCTGAATCAGCTGTTACTAGATGGCAGCGGACTGAATACTTTTACAGGATTCCAAGCGTGTCATATCTTATTCCTTCTCTTTTTTCCAAGTTTTGCTCTCGCCGATACCGAAGTTATAGCCACAATAAATACAATTTCAAAAATAGTTCTAATTATGAGGAGAACACAACTAAATAGATATTTATGTATATGTCCTTTAGCATGACGCACCTACTGGCATCACGCATCCTTAGGCCAGGACGTTTTCTCACCTGTGTCATGGCAGTATTCACTTGTGTCACAACCTTTTTTTATTTTGTTGTAAACCACGTCAAAGGTGATGTTCGCCTGGTTATCTACAGGTGACCAACCTATTCTAACAATGGTTGGGAGTCAAATTTTTCATTTGGTGTGACCACTACTTAATGAAATCAGTCAATGCCCTAAGGCTGAATTCGAGCCGTCACCCCCCGCAGACCTCAGACTTGCCTAACCCCTGAGTTATGGTGCAGCTGTTGGAACAACCTTTAAATCTCATTATTTTTCTAGATACGATATGATTTGTGATAGATAAATAAGATTTGGTTCTCTGGCTACGTTCATTATGTATTTCCAATTATAATTATTTTTAAATATTTTGAAATATTGATACTTAAGTGCCGACGTAATAATTACTATGATATTGATAACCGATATCGATATGGATAATCGGTATATTTCAAAAGATACTTTCCCTCCAACTCAAATCTTTGGTAAGTTTGGAAATCCGTTTTAAATTGTTGATATATTTCCAATTTTTCTGCTCCTTCTCACAACAAACTGCAGTATGTATATATATATATATATATATATATATATATATATATATATATATTGCAACGGCCCCATTGAGAAATTAATTATATATATTTATATATATGTGTAAGTGAAGGATATTTATAAAGATTGGCATGCACAACTCATAGCACGCAACCATTTGCACTGTGGCCTTCGTCCACTCACGAAAATCTTGGTGTTTAAGCTTTAACTGTTCTCAGTGCTGATATAGAACAATGTTGTGGACAATTAGTTAAAACACTACTCGAAGTTAATTAACTTATATTTATTGTTAAATATTTGATTATATTTTTCTTCTTAACATTTATAGAAAGCAACATTGAAAAATTAATAGCACTACTATCTCTTGATAAATAGGTAGTATCGTTGTTTAAAAAAATATATTTGTGTTTTTATTTAACGTGTCAGTAAATTATCAACTCAAAACAATTAATAAAAATAATTTAATCGAAACAACATAAAATTTGGATTACATATAATAAACTTCTAGGTTAAAACACTAACATGCAAGGTAAAATTAATGATTCAGATAAACAGAATTATTCAATAAGAATGTGGGAGATCTTGGATAGATACAGGAAATTCGTCAAGGGTAAAGACCTCTTGTTATTAAGAGAATCGACCTATAATCCGTGGTACGGTAGGATCTTCATTAAAACGGATGCTCTTCAAAGCTACCTAGATTGCCTGTCCCATAACTCACTTTAACTCACTTGAGAATGATTGTACAACTACGACTATCCGGTAAATATGCAATTACTCTTAGTGTCGGTAAACAAAAATATATTTCGGGCTAATTTAAAGATGGAACGGTATTGGAGCACTGTTACCATTTCTTAACAAACTTTCCAACTTATCGAGAGAACTGGATCCGATTCATCGAAACTAAGCAATTTAGCTAAAATCAATTACATGAATTTCTGCCGGTCCCCTCACAATGGGATCCTTTTTTTAAAATAATTTATTTATTGCTATTTACAACTGTATAACATATATACAACAAGTAAATTTGCTGTAGGTGAGATAGTAGATATGATACAAACATTAAGAGAATCTACCCATTGATAGAACTGCAATAACTTTTCTAGAGAAGATTTCGAAGCCATCTTCTTTGCAGAAGATTTCTTTCAGTTAACTCTTCCCTTTTCAGTCAAAATATTTTACGTAATACTTTTTTTTTTTTTTTTAATAATTTATGTATTGTTACTTACAACTGTATAAAAATATATACAACTAGTAAATATGCTGTAGGTGACTTAGGGACATGAAACAAATATGTGGATATAACTCCAATAACATTTCTAGAGGAGAAGATCTCGAGGCCATCTTATTTTCAAACGCATAGGAGGATTATTAGGTAATGAAAGAGAAGCCAGGTTAGAAACAAGTGGATTTGGGTGGTTGTGAAGTTTTCTATGGAAGAAATGGTACCTGGTTTTGGCCAAATCGACAACATACGGGACATTGAAGTCATGATGGATGACTAGATTTGAGACAAAGTAAGGAGCGTTAAGGATTTTACGAAGAATTTTGGACTGAATTGGATTCGGGAGGAATTTGATGGTTTAGTGGACCACCAAAGCTCAACTCCCTATTAATGGGATCTTAAACTTCTTTTTAAATATGTAACATAAGACCTTATACATATAGCTAAATACCTATCTTCACAAAACGATGTAAAGTTCTTGTTTATTTTATAATATTAAATATGTAGCAAGGTTTTTGTTTTGTTTTTTTTACTCTGACGAGTGTAGATAGCCCAGTTTAAGTATATTGTTTGTTATTAATTTATTTAAATTATTTTGAACTCACTATTTTTGTAAACTAACAACAATGATACATTTAATTAGGTGTTTTTCAGGCTAACTCTATTTGTATGGGGGCCGCCCCATCAGCCCTTTGATGATTTATTGATGTTATTATCGAGCTGAGGTATTTGAAACTACTTTCAGAAACGATTTTCCATCCACACAGACTTTGCCATCTCGTTGGGGTGGATTTTTTAGCTTACAATCTTATATTTTATTTTATCTTCATTTACTTGCAAGCCGATTTCCTCTGCTTCTCTTATTAGAGATTTTGGGAGTCCTTTCATGTCATCTTGGTTACTTCCTAGGAGCGTAATGTCGTCCGTGTACGCTTGGACTTTATGTTTCATTCCGACGAACACACTTTATTACTTTTTTTTTTTTTTTTTTTTT
>NW_027109188.1:394559-400745 GCF_000696795.3 Halyomorpha halys
AGAAGGTAGTTAAATAAAAATGTTTTGTTTTCAGAGGATTTCGAGGTCAGAATGCTCTATTCTTAGGCAAGGAGATCAACTATATGAACTTCTGTTGGCACTATAAGAAGCTAACACTTCTGATCTGGATATATCGGATGCTTCCTGAAGATAGGAGGAAATGAAAGATGATTGTAAGATAGGTCCAGGTTTTTACATGTCGTTTAGTGCAACTAATTAGATACATAAATAAGAAGTATGAGACCGGCCCAAAAAATATAAATTTAAATCATTTGTGTCAGATTAAATTGTGACTAAATTTTCAAGAGAATCGAATTTGTATTATTAATGTGATTTCATTTATTGGGAGGGAAAACGAATCGATATATTCCTGTGTTATGCGAACTCTAAAACGATGAACGATGCACCGGAAAACGAAATGAAAACGTGAAATCGTTAGTGCATTCTATAAACCATTTATATTGTATGTTTTTTTAATTTAATAATACTCACCAAACGTGCAATAAGGAACCAACCATTATTTTTGTCGTATTATCACAGCTTTGTAGATATATATTTTTTTTCATTTCATTACAAAAATACAAGACTCTATATCTACTTGTAATATATTATACTAATTGATAAAAAAACAGTATATAGCCTTGTAAATATTTTACAATCAGCAAATGAGCTTTACTATTCGTAGCTGTACTCTCTTGACGTTCAAGTAAATTATTTTATTACACTAAGAGGTCACTCATCCTACTCCTTTTTAGTCTACACTGAAGGTTAAGTCCCTTAGTTACGTCAGGGATATCATTTGTTTAGGTAAAATATAATTGAAATTCAAATGACTGTAATTATCATTTTTATTTCTAATTTCAACCACTCGATGAATAACTATAATTGTAATAATAGTCAGAAACTATAGTTACTAACTGAACCAATGTAATCACAATGCTACTATAATTATAGTCAACTTTGATTGTAATTATTTGTGGCCCAACACTTATTTGGAATTTAAACTTTCCAGCTAACCGAAATTAGAAGCAATATTTTTTTTCACTTGTATTAGACTATATATGTGTATTTTGTCAATATTAAACTTTCTTGAGGGGTTAAGAAGAAATTTTTTTTCACATACCCAATCCTTGAGGATAGTGTATACAAATAGAATTATAAATAAAAATTATTTACAAAATATCAAAAAATAAACAAAATAAGTAAGGTTAAGTAATAAACCATTAAATAAAAAATATATATCTGTCTTTTTAGATTTATAGAAATAAAAAGCAAAACAGTTCGAAAATATATAGAAAAAATAATCATTTATATTTCATAATAAGATAAAATTTTAAAATATAAATTTCTTCTTTTTTTTATTCTATAACTTTCAAAACATTTATTATCTTCCATGAAAAAAAGAACTCTATATGGAAAGATTATAATTATAAATTATATTATAGTGCATTAAACGAATTTCAAACTAAGTCCTTATAGACTTCTGTACATTAAACAGTTACGGAGATACCAATTTCTCAATATACTGCATATTTTTAACATATTTCACGTAATGGTAAAATCCTGTAGAAATATTAATAGTTGATAAAAATGTATATGATTAATCATATTTTATCAAATAGTGTGATAAATCATTAATTATCAACTTTTAATCATTAAATTAAGGTATATTATTGTTAAAATACTTACATAACATATTGTACATAACAAGGGTATTAAATGAACAAAACTTTGTATTTAAAAAACATATCAATGAAATACAACATATAAGCGTTTCAGCCAAATAATACCAACTAAGCAAAGAAAATCATAAAGTTGAAAGGTAAAAAATATTATAACCTTTTTCAATACTTTATATTGCCGAGATTACAACTTTTTTGAGTCAGGGAATAGATGACTATTAATAGAATTCTCTTCAATAATGTACTATTAATATTATTTTAAATAATAATACAGTTTATATTTAGAATTATTTCTTGTTATAATTAAAAATAAGTATGCTTTAAAAATATAAAATATATATAATGTATGTATACTTATAGTATTATATGTTTCTCCATTAATTTTCACAGTAACATACTACATGATACGTATTTACCTTTCCGCGAGATAACTTTCACAAAAATCAGTGAAGACTAAAATGACTTTATTCCAATATATTTACAAGAACTACATGTTACTGTTACTCAGTCTCTATCTCCTAACTTATATCTTACTTAGCTATCTAGTCTAGAAAATATATATGTACTTTGGAGAAGAGGGGATAGAAAGAATAATGAAATAGGAGAAGGGGTTTTGACCAAACGGATAATTTTAGGAGACTAGGTGGGGGAGGTAGAGAGCCTATGAAATTTAAAAGTAAAGTATCTGGAAGGGGGAAAAGGGGTGGCGAGAAGACCTCCCAACAGGTCTGATTTCTAAGAAAGAGACCACGACCTAAGACTTTTGTGCACTGACTTACATATGTTAACCATAAAATAGTTTGACTGATGCAAGTCCATTGTTAGATGACAGCATGTACCTGCTTATAGGGCTTGAAAGGGCTGTTAGAATGGTCTCAAGGGCCTTATTTGAACCTAGTTGTTTTTATTGAGTTTCTTTTCTATACTATAGAAAGTGGACATATGCAACCATATGTCTAAAGTGCCTTAGGTTCAGTTGGGAAAGGGGCAATTGTTTAAATTTATAATGCTGGTTCCTTAACTCGCGTCATGAAACGTACGTTGAAAGGGTGTCGTTTTTTTAAGAAAAGTTTTTATTTCCGGCTCTTAACTCTGGAAAAGCTTTAATTTGACACAGCGATTTCTAAAAGGACTTAGATCGAAGCTCATTAAAGGTACTTATGCAGCTTATAATAATTTTCTTCCTAAGAATAATACTTTTCGTGATATTCCTTAAAATAACTACATACAATTTCGTTCCTTTTTATTTGAGAAAAATATTATATTTATATATTTAATTATGCATATTGAAATCTAAGGGTTCAACTTAAAACTCATTAAATGCCCTGTAAATTAGCTTATAACGACATTTCTATCATTTATAGTTCAATTTAGAGATTAAAAAAATGTTGTTCCTCGGAAAAAAATATTTGAGTTTAATAGCTGTATCAGAGAAAATATTGAACGTAAAGAGTTTTATTAAAGAACAATTTAAGTTCATTAAATAAACCACAAAATTAATAAATAATATAATTATAAATATGAGGTGTAGATAGTTGACCGTAGATTAATGATTGGAGAAGTTTGTCGGGGGTGCGGTCAGCAAAGAACAATAACTGTAACTCTGTTGCAGGCCTACCTTCTACACCTTAACCCCTGATAAAGACCTGAAACTAAGGTCGAAACGTCGCCATAAAATAAATAAATATGGTTTTGTTTATTTATGTTGTTCTTTGCTGACCGCACCCCCCGACAAACTTCTCCAATAATTATAAATATTGTTCTTAGAATAGTAGATTTCAAGATATTTGCCAAAATAAATTTCATTTCTTAGAAATTAATTTCTTTCATGTGTATTACAGTTTATAAATTGATGAAATGTTGTCCTTGTATATTTGCAAAAACAATATTGGTTGTGAAAAAAATTTATTTTGGAAATTATTTAAAATCCAGAAATCTTTTTGGACTCAATTAGAAGTGCGTTAATATGGTATTAAATAGTTTATAATAATATTTTAGGGATTCGTTATAGTTAAAGAGTTATAGGCCGTAAACCAAAAAATATTCGGTGGCCATTTTAAAAAATCATAGATACACACTTTGAATGAGTGGTGTTCTACACATTTCACCGTTGTGCTTTCAAACTAATTTACACAAGAATCTTGTGAATCCATCCAAATTACGAACTATTTTTACTGAACTACTTAACGAAAAAGGTGCTCTCACGTCCTAAGCATATTCTCTTGGATATGAAATTTCAGTTCTGTGTGATTTTTTGCTGTTCACACACCCAAAGCCCATTTTACGAAACGTTATTTGGACTCTGTGTCCTCAAAACGTGTTTTTTCATGGAAAAATTAAATTCCAAATTTTTCAAAATCGCAATAATTTGCCTTACTATATATTCCACATGCAGGTAAGTAAAAACTGTATCTTGGAAACTATTATACGTAAAAGCTCTCTATATCAGACATTTGTACGCCAAGATTGTACATTCTAGCAAATACAATGAAAACCATTACTCCTGCGAAAATAAACGTTATAAATTACTTCATTGTAGATTCGACAAGCTTTAAGTTGATTGCTAATAGACAGATTATATTTCCTGAGATAATTAATTCCCGCAATAAATTCTCTAACTACTAATTTTCAGTAATTATTTCATGAAATGTCGCTTTCCCAAAAGCTATATTTCGGGAACTATTGAAGGTAAAGAGATCTATTAGGGCTCATATTTTAACAACTTAAAAGGTGTTTTATAGTTTTGTAAGTATTTTTATCACCATTTTTTTTATCCCCCCAACCTATACTTGGCAGACTCAAAAATTTTGACAACTAACTCAACAGTTAATGTATTCAAAAATGGGGATGAAATAACAGACTTTTTCTTCTCAAAGACTCTTATACAATAAGATTCCAACCTTATTTTAAGTTTTTAAAGCCAAGAAGGTCCGAATGAACAATTTATATTTATCAATATTTTAAAACAGCTATTATTTTTTATTCTCCACAACTATAATTGGAAGACTCATTAATTTTCACTAGTAATTATAAATAGTTTTCATTAAAATAATAAAAAATTAAGGTGAAATAACTGACTTTTTCTCCTCAAAGGCTCTTGAGGTATGTCATCCCAATCTTCTTTTAGGCTTTTAAAGATACGGAGGTCCGAATGAAACATTTATATTTATTAACATTTTTATAAAGCTGTTATTTTATTCCACTTAACTATACATGGCAGTATAGTATACTGATCAATTTTGACTAGTAAGTATTCATAGTTTTCATTAAAGTAATCATAATTTAGGGTGTAAGTAATCCAAAATATAAGTAATGTAAGTAATTCAAAGTACAAAGTAAAAGTAATGTAAGTAATCCAAAATATAATCCATTTTTTTCTTCCGGACTCTTGATCTATCGGCTTAGAGCAATTTCAACAAATTTTTTTAGTAATATTGATTTTTTACTCATTTTTAAAATATATAACTTCCCTCGTAATTGGCATAATGTATTAATTTAAATCTATAAGTAATCAATAGTTCTATTAAAATGTATAATAATATTATATTGGTAAACAAAATAATTAAGTGTTCTTCACTTATGAAGGATAGATATATAACAAAAATAATATCCTTTTTTTTTAATCCAATCAGAAAATACGAATTAATAGAAATTTATAAAAAAAAAGAGACATTTTATTTGAACAAATTATGAAATAATAACTTCATCAACGAATACTGAAATCTATGATGACATCGGATCGTATTTCCCCAAGTAATAGAAGTTTTTAAGATTGATAGTCTATTTACTGTTTTTTTTTTTTTTAAAGATGTCAATAGCATTAGGAATCATTTATATCTGTGGGTAAAGGAATTAAAATACTATAAAAATGTCTAATATTGCTATATTAAAATTTTATATAGCATCATCAAAGAGCGAAATATAGCTCGCGTGCCAACTTCTGTTCTCGCATTCAGACAAGGTTTGCTTTAGTGCACTTGTTCACTATAGATGTAGTTGTCACTTAAAGAAAATGGAGACTCGTCTAAGTTGATTAATGATTAAATTTCGCTAAGATTGTGTTGATGTGAGATGCACTGACCTTTGGCCATCATCGGTGAAGGCGTAGTCGCCGAGGATGAGGTCTCTGAGGCGGTACCTCGGAGGCAGTTCGATGTCCACAGCCAGGGACATGGGCCCACACTGCTCTCTCTCAGGACCAACAGGTGGTGTCTGCGCCTGCTTAGGGATCGCTCCCATCTACCCGCTCTAAAGTCCTTTATCAGGGATAGTGGAGGGAATACTAGTAACAACACCATAAGGAAGCCTAGCTTAAAATATATATATATTTTTTTTTTAATAATTTATTTATTGATATTTACAACTATATACACATATATACAACAAGTAAATTTGCTGTAGGTGACATAATGACATGATAAAAACATGTGGAGAATCTACCCACTGATAGAACTCCAATAACATTTCTAGAGGAGAAGATCTCGAGGCCATCTTCTTTTCAGAC
>NW_027109188.1:401280-401709 GCF_000696795.3 Halyomorpha halys
TACTGTACGATCCCCAGACAGTCTAAAATAATATTAGATGTAGTCCTATACGTAAAATATAAAATGGTGATATGAGAAGGTTGAGATGGAGGTAGTGAACAATAATAATAACATACTGGAAGATTACTGATCGATCGTGTGTATTAATGTATGGAATATGGTCAAATAAAACTCAAATAGTAAATGGGTGTACTATTTTTATTTGAGCCAACGTTTCGCTCCACGTTGCAGGGCTTCGTCAGAGCTAAAAAAGATACAAACACTTGACATAGTTACAAAGAAAAAACATAGCGGAAAATAACAGGGGTATACAGTGAAAAGTAAAATTTAATAGGAAAAATTAAAGGTTATAAATGCTATATACTAGTAGCAGATTTACTTGGGATGCCAGGATTATCGCTGAAGGCAATTATCCAAAAATAAGTTAAT
>NW_027109188.1:401759-402355 GCF_000696795.3 Halyomorpha halys
TTAGAACACTTAAAGGTTAGCCAATCTAATTTTCTCAGGGGCCTCTGGTAATGTGACAAACTTAATACGGATGTTTTCCTATCCGAGGATGCTAAAAGATTCCCAGAAGGATACCCTGACCAGGTATAGAGGAAGATGACGAAACACCTTAATAATACCCCGGATTGTCAATACATAGCATAAACAATATATGAAAACGGTAATAATAGCAGAAAGATAAGAGATAAAATAAGAGAAGAAATATTAAAGAAATTACAAATTAAGAGATGAAAAGGGAAAAGAATAAAATTAAATGAAAATGAATGAGACAGAATTCATACATTCTTTGACGGGAGTCAAAGTCAGAGTGAACCGTTTGTATTGGGAGGAGTGGGGATGGCAGTTGAGTACGTCGAACATATTTTTAACGAAAATAATTTTAAAGTAAACAATGTAAAAATTATTAATATTAGGTACACAATAAATGATAATATACATAATAGAGGGGGAGAAGAACTATTTACAAAATTATAAAATAAATAAAAATAAAATAAATAGATAATAATAATAATTCTTAAAAAGAGAGAAAAATAAAAATTAATTACAAAAACAATAGC
>NW_027109188.1:402530-405667 GCF_000696795.3 Halyomorpha halys
AGTTAAAATAATGGGATACAATATATGTAAGTGATTAAGATAGACAATATACCAAATGAGTGGGAATACAGAGATATGTAAATATATAATAGAAAATTAATAATGAAGTAATTAATATAAGTACACTTAAGTAGGTAACACATGAATATAAATTGAAAATTAAGATACATAAGTATAAATGAAAAAGGAAGGATAGTAAATATAAAAATAATTAAATATGGGGTCAGAATTTAGAGAAACAAGAATAAAAGATATGACAAGAATGTGGGCTTCTGAAATGCAGAACAAAGATTGTATGTGTTTTAGCCCTGACAAAGCCCTGCAACGTGGAGAGAAACGTTGGCTCAAATATAGTAGTACGCTCATTTACTATTTGAGTTTTATTTGACCACACCCGGACCATATTACATTCAATAATAATAACAATTAAACCTTGGATGCAGATATCAGCAATCTTTCTCTACATACATATACGCTCCTCTAAACTCAAATCTACTAAATCAGTCTTAACGTAATCCTCCTATCTCCGTTTCGGTCAACCCCTCGGAGGTTTATCCGTCGGTTCAGTATTTATTAATACTCTAGCTACTGTTATATTTAAGGATATATTGACATTATTTGATTTATGGTGAAACTTTGATATCAATTAATATAGAGATGAAGTGATAAGACGGTAACTATGGCAACATAAATAATAATAGCTAAGAATATTATAATAATAATTGTTAATACTGCTCCAATACTGTAGATATTTTTCTATTCTTTTAGACACTTTGATTATCTATGATATCATATACATACTACAAAAATATGAACAGTTTTTATAAAACATCCCCCACTGTGCACAATATTTGTATTGTATTCAAAGAATTCAGAATAACTGATGTATCAAAGTGTGGTAAATAATTTTTCAGGAGTGAAACCCAGTTGATATTCATTTTTTAGCACCTCAAGATATAGGAAAATAAATTTAACTTTAACACGATTAACACACATCTTGGGAGTGGTTTAGGTCTTCATAAACCGCACCAAAAAGCACAAACTGGGTATAATTAAACAGCCGATAGAACGGGGATATAAAATTAAATGTTTGAAAAGGTTTTCTTTATTTGAACCCTCATAAGGGCATTGAATCTAAATTCCGTTAATGTAGGTTAATAGAGAATACATTCAGCTTTCCAACAGTTATAATAACATAGGAATTGGATAAAATGTAGAGCAGTTATGAACGATTATATGAATAATGCTAACCGAAAAAAAAATCTTCCAAATATATGAAGCTGTACTATTTCTAACTTTTAATTTCATTGAAAAATGGTATTTGAGAGTTTGAGACGACGCTAAAAACGAACATGATTTGCTTTTGCCAAACAAAAAAAAAATAGTTGCTTTAAAGGAAAATATACATAGTTGTTTAAAAGAAATACATGATTGGATAAATAAGTAAAAGAAAATAAATAAATAAAAATAATAATAACAATAATAAAATAAATTAATGAATAAATAAGTTAAAACACACAAATCGACAGGTCCACCTACTAAAATAAATAAGTAAAACAATGAATAATCTGGAGCTAATTCTCATGCAGATAATACTGTACGATCCCCAGACAGTCTAAAATAATATTTTCCGCCAAGATCGCAATATCCCCGATGCTAACACCTAGGTCTTCTAAGAAGCTCCTGGTTCTATCTGGTATTGTTCCGGGAGATCCAAACTAGAGCCCTCTCACGGTGAACTCTCTCTCTCCGAAGGTCTCGCGGAATTTTCCCTTAAGGAAATGGATGTATTTTTCATATATTTCCTTTATATATGAAAAATACATCCATTTCCTTTATTTCCCTTTCCACTCCACCTTTCTGTCGAGGTCATTACTCTCAAATCTTACCGTCAGATCCAAGACCAGAGCCCGTGCCTCCAAATTTTTTAAATGCGACAATATCGGCGTATCCAACGGATTCGTCGGTGTCAATGCAATAAACCACCTGGAAGCAGGTAAAGTTTTTCTTTCAAAGTACTTCATATATTTTTCTTTGACCCTGTGGTGCCGGCGTGTTATAAGGAGAGAGTTGTTGGGTATTTTCCCTGTCCCCGCTCCAATAATCTGCTGGCGTAAGCCAATCAAGCCTACATCAATAACTAAGACGTTATACTACTACCTTATAATGCCTAAAGGCAATGAAAGGTATCAAAGTACATATGGCACACCTCGCCATATGTACACATAAGAAACTAATTTAAAATTTTAGGAGGGTACGAAAAAAAGTATTTTCCCAGCACATGGGCTGGTGTTCCAGACTCTCTGCCACATTAGCAACAGAGGGACCCAACTTCTCCTTGCTGTCCACTGGCTTCTGGTACTCCACGCAGGGGTGAGTAGTTTATATTTAGTTTCGGGCCATTCGCCCATTTGGACCCTAGGTATAAGTATTTATTCAATATTGTAGGTTATTTTACCTACTTATTCAATTACCTCTATATACATTGTATTTTCCACTTCTTTCATCACATTAATTTTATTCTGTACAATTCTTTACATTATGTCATTCTGTTTTTATTTTATTTTTTATTTTATCTATTCATTTTGTTGTTATCGGGTTCTGTTCATAGCCCTGATGAAAGCTAGAAATTCTGGCCGAAACGTTGGCACGATTACATAAGTTATTTCAACTTATGTGTGTTATAATTGGAGAAGTTTGTCGGGAGGTGCGGTCAGCAAAGAACAACATAAATAAACAAAACCATATTTATTTATTTTATGCCGACGTTTCGACCTGATTTTCAGGTCTTCATCAGGGGTTGTATATTATTTGTATAATGTATATTATATTTTGACCGTACCCCCCAACCATCTTCTCCTCGTATAAAATCCTTTTACTTTAGTTTAGTATTAATATATTTAACAGTTGGCAAGTATTTCTTTTTTTTTTTTTTTTTTAGTACAGTATGTATCAGTAATATTTTTTTTCATTCTTCAGAAAGAGAAAAATCGAATGACATATAATAACCATGAAAAAAATGTATATTTTTTGAGTTACGCGCCAAAAATGCTTAATTTTTCACTGCTTAATTAAATCACACGCAAATCCATAACTGTACTCAAACAATTCCTAAAATTCCGTAATTCCATTCCTCA
>NW_027109188.1:406312-411871 GCF_000696795.3 Halyomorpha halys
AGAATAAAGTTATTTTTTCATTTCATTTCAATTTTTGTTAAAAGCCTATAACCTTTCCAGGAGAATCCTGAACATTTACAGAAAGCGACATCAGACTCGAATGATTGGTGCAGGTACGCCAGCGCATAATGTACCAACAAGCAAATATTCATTATTATATATCAGATTAGAGATCCCTTCGTTACTTTATCTTACAACCTTATAGGCCCACCTCTTTCGCCACAATAATATAACCTGAACTATATTTACCGAGTGCGTAATGTAAAGCTGAATTCTTTCTCGGTCTATATATAACATCGGTTATATATAATACTTTTTGTTCAAAAACCTTAAGGTCCTGTTATTCCCTTACTGTAAGATGCCACACTGGAAACAGTGGGAATGATAATTGTTTTGTAAATTCTAATTTTTAAGTTTTTCGATAGAAGGCGCTATCTAAGCAATTTTGAAATAATATTTCCGGCCTCTAACCTCGCTTTTATTTCCTATATTTCATTTTTTCAGGTCACCGTACAACCTAAATTGTGATCCACAATGGAACTTCATTATATATTAATTGCCATTGTAATTATAACAATAAGTTTACCTTAGCCATATAGTACATATAGTATAATAAGGACGAAATAAATATAGTACAAGAAGCCACGAGGAGAAAAAAGTCAGTTGTTTCACCCCAATTTTTTATTACTTAGTTGAAAACAAGCTATAATTACTAGTCAAAATTGATGAGTCTGCCGAGTATAGGTAGTGTGGCGTTTCAAAACATTAAAAATAATTAAGTTTTATTCATTCTATATCTTTATATTTTTATCTTTTTCTTATTTATCTTTATCTTATTATCTCTATATCTCTATATTTTTATTCACTTTATATGCACTCTATATCTTTACAACAGTAGAAAATTGAAAGTAGAATTGGCTGAAATGTAAGCCCTTTATTTTGTTTTATTTATTTAATGTGATTTACAACTGTACAATAATAAATACAATAAGTAAATATGTTGTATATTTCATATACACTTGAAAGTCTTGGGAAGGAACCACCCATTGGTAGTACTTCAAGCATTTTGTTTTTTTTTTATTTTAAAATTAATACTTATTATTTATTGATAGATATTACAATCTGGCACATAGTTGTGGACAATAGGTAATAGTGATGAATGAATTCATACATAATATAATATAATAAAATAAAATAAATTAATAAAAAAAAAACTCTCAAGCCTTAATTTAAATTAGAAGGTCCCGTGGCCATCTTCTTTTCAGACGGCAAGAAGGATTATCAGGGATTTTTTAGGATGAGAGATTAAGAATTAATGGGTTAGGATGGGTAAGGAGTTTGGAATGAAAAGACGCATCTCTGTTTTGGACCAAATCTGCAACGAATGGGATGTTAAGGTCCTGTAAGCCCTAGTAGAGCTATTTACGTTCAATAGTCCCCTTTTTAAAAAGTAACATTTAACATAAAAACGTTGTAAGTTAGTTAATTTATTTTGAGAAGTCTATATCTCAGTAACTATATGACGTACAGATGTCTGTCTATTAGCTCTCAAATTAAATCTAGTTTAATGAGCTATAAAGTAGTTTATGACGTTTATTTTCGTAGGATTAGTAGTTTTGATGAAATTTCCTAAAATATATTAATTTTATAAAATTGTTCCAACAAATTTTCATTAGCCAAATTTTTATTCTATGTGTGAATATGATAAAACCTACTACCCCTACGAAGATAGGTTTCATAAGCTACTTTATAGCAAGTTAAATTTCATTTTGAGTGTTGGCAGACATATGTGCGTCTTATGCATCTAGAGATATATGTTTTCAAAAATCCAACATTTTATACGAACAACTAGAAATTAATATTTTGTGAGTTTATTTCGTCAAATATCATAAAAACTACTAATCTTGCAAAGATAAACATCATTAACTATTTTATAGTAAATTTATCTAGCTTTAATTTGAGTGCAGTCATACATCTTACGTCCAATAGTTTGTGAAATAAATTTTTCATAAATAAAATTTATTGTCTGAACATAAATCAATATAGTTTAGCAAATATCATGAAAACTACTATTTCTATGAAGGAAAAGGTCATTAACTACTTTCTAGTGCATTAAACTAGCTTTAATTTGAGTACTAATAGACATCTGTACGTCAAATAGTTCCTGAGATATAGATTTCTCAAAATAAATTAACTAACTACAGTTATTCTAGTGATTTTTTATGAAATGTTGCTTTTTAAAAGATTATCCGCTACATGCTATATTTCGAGGACTATTGGACGTAAATAGCTATATTAGGAACAATGTTGTAGCAAATTTACTCTTCTTTAAATAATATTCTTTTAGATTTTATAGTGTTGTTGGTAGTTTTTAAGAAATAGAGCTCCGAATGAAAAATTAATGTTTTTTAAGATTTTGACATAGTCGCTATTTTTTATTGCCCCTACCTACTTACAGACTCATCAGTTTAGACTAGTAATTATACATAGTTTTATTAAATTAATCAAAAATTGGGGTAAGATAACTGGTTTTTTTTCTTCCCGGCTCTTGTACTAATAGCTATAGGTAAGGTCGTTCTCTAGGAGTAAATAACCAGGTGCATATTCCAGAAGTTAGACGGTATTATTTAATTGTTTGTAATATATTTCTATTTTGTAATATTCACAATAAATAATGATAATTCGTTGTTTCTTTATGTAACTTTTTTGTGTTTAAATGTTGTTTTAACTTTATATTTTTATTTCTTAAATTATGTTATTTCCCTCACATATTTAATTACCTATATATACGTTTTATTTCCCACTTCTTTCATTACTTTATTTTTATCTAATTTCATTCTGCACAATTATTCAATTTAATCATTCTATATACCCTTTTATTCATTGGTTGTTATCTTGTTTCTGTTCTTAGCCCTGAAGAAGGCTAGAAATTCTGGCTGAAACTTTGGTATTACTAAATAGGTTTTTAAAACTTATTTGTGTTATTCCCCTACCGCATCCCCTACCGCATCCCCAACCATCTTATCCTCAACTGAATTTAATATTATTTTAATAATTACTAGAAAAGTAGTCTTATTAACTTACACACACACACAGCCTTCTCAACGCCTGCCTGTCTCGGACTACTGCATTCCAGTTTGCTGCATGCAGTTCTTTGGCATCCAACTAGCTTTAACCTCCCACTATTCCTTGTTGTGTAGAGGCGTCCTGATGGATTGCTTCGAGCCACTTGTCCGCCCATCTTAACCTCCTTGTCTTCATATCGTGAGATATTGACTGACCAGTCTCTGCAAGCAGTTCGCTGTTAGTTCTTCTGATTCATGTGTTAAGTCTCTGGTCCCATATATTCATCACATTCATTCCAAAATAAACACAAAAATAAATAAGTAAAAATATGAATATAAATAAATAATTGAATATAAATAAAGAAAATAACTAGAAGTAAAATTCGAACCTAATGAAATGACAAACTAAAACACTAACAACATTCATAATCTACACGAGAACTCTCACATTAGATATATTTCCTTCTTTTATTTGTTTTGCTCGAAATATAAGCGATATCTTGCTAATTCAATATAATATTACTGAGAAAGTTTATTTAATACATAAAGTTAGTAAAGCTCCATACTTTATAATGAGTATCTTAAAGTAACTGTTTACTTAATAAACAATCACTTTGTTTCCTCAAAGGAAAAACATCACTTCAGTTTTAGAGATAAGATTCAGCTATCTGTAAAAGCATGGGGAAAAACGAACGTATGATATGTATCTCATGACGCTATACTGCAAATCTGAGAATGAGGTTTTTCCCGTGAATAGTTCCTGTACCATTTCAAAACTGGTTCATTTTTGGGTTTTAAACCACAGAGCTCAATATACGCAATTTATTAATAATCTCCGTTTCAAAATATTTAAAATCCAATTTGTACCGTCTCGATCCGATGACTGATGCCTGAAACTCACTTATTTGAATAACTTTAATCTAAGTTCCATTAAGAACATAAGAAGATTGAGACTCATCTCTTATTTATCGATTTCCGTTTCTTTTGATACTTCATTCGTCAAAATCCATTGCTTTTAAGAGCCGGAAAATGAATCAATACCGTTTTTTTTCTAATTCCTCTCGTATCCAATCTTTACAATCCTTCGTAAAATTCTCAATGCTCCTTATTTTGTTACTAATAAAATCATCCATAAAGACCTTAATGTTCCTTATGTAACCGATCTAGCCCGAACCCGATATTATTCCTTCCATAATAAACTCCCTAACCACCCAGACCCACTCGTTTCTAACCTTGCTTCCTCTTCCATTCCTGGCAATCCTCCGAGGCGCCTGAAAAGAAGATGACCTCGTGACCTTATATTGTAAACTGTTTTTAGAGTTCCACTACTGGGTAGTTTCTCTACATCCTGTATCATATCATTATGTCATTATGATCAAATTTACTGGTTGTATTTTTTTATACAGTTGTAAATATCAATAAATAAAAAAAAAATACCGTTTTATATGCCACATAATATAATTATTACAAATCTAATATAGATAGATAGATAAGTAAATAAAAGTATGATTTAATAATACTAAACTAGATAATTACATTGTACTATACTGGAATATATATTATGTTTAATCTCAAAATATATTTATAGATAGATAAGTAAATAAATATATCTATACATACATAGATACATAGGTAAATAAATATATCTATATATACATAGATACATAGGTGAATAAATATATCCGCTCTACTCCTTGGAGTGAGCTACTGAACCAGTGGCTTATTAAGTGAACTAAATTGGCAAACACTCTGTACATGAGTGGAACATCTGGCCAATGCCAGGACTCCAATTGGGCCCTGTAGCTTCATCCAACTTTAGGAAGCATTCACATACCAATCAGTTTTGAGAAATATTCGTTATTTTTATCAAATGAATAATTATTTTACGCTAGTGTCATTACTTCATTAATTTTAGGAGTCTGGTAATTTAAATTTTGGACCAAATTTGATGAAAAACTGACATTTTTAATGCTGTAAACCGAATTATAATACTAGAAAAAAATATGAATATAGTTTTAATTAGTAAAGTAAAAAAGACACCAATTTTTTTCTTGGTGTAATGTTAAAAGAAAAGGTGGGCATACAATAAAAGTATCAAAAACTAAATTCAAGACAATTTTCATTGAAAAATGAAAATTTTATTTTTAATTCAATTTAAAATTATTTAAAGACCCATTGCCCAAGAAAATTTAGGAATAATTATTCTTCAGAAACTCTTAAATACATTTCATTCACGCAGGTTATATTCTCATCCTCATCAAGCTCATTGTGGCATCCGGCAACCACATGTTTATAATACTCAAAGGTATCTATGCAATTCCAGTCGGATCCAAAATGCTTCTTTGAAAGATTATTTTTTTTTAAATTATTTATTTAATGTAATTTACAACTGTACAAAATAATACAATAAGTAAATATGTTGTATGTTTCATATACACTTGAAAATCTTGGGAAGGAACCACCCATTGATGGTACTTCAAACATTAATTTAAAT
>NW_027109188.1:413106-417383 GCF_000696795.3 Halyomorpha halys
TCACACGTGGGGGATAGAGTGGGCTCGGGGATCCTCAGGTCGATTGTGATAGGAGTGTAAATGTGACTAGAGATTCTTTTATTTTTACCATTATTTTATTTTGTTTATTTATTTTTCATGCACATAGTTTGATTATGTTCATTTCCTTTATCCTTCTCTTTGTATATATTTTAAGAGAGATTTTATTTATTTTTATGTACTTTTTTCATTCTTTTTTAATTTTATTTTAGTAAAAATGTGATCATTCATCACTATTACCTATTACCCATAACGGTGTAACAGATTGTAATATCTATCAATAAATAAAGTTCGACTATAAAAAAAATTTGGAGCATTTAATGTTTTGAGGATTTCATATTGAAAGGAATCAGTATGTTTGACGTTCGAAGGTTAAGCTTCCCCCAGTCATAGCTTTGGTATGGTGTACTGATCGCACCAATAATAATTAAATTTGTGGCAATTATAATTTGTTTAATAATCGTAACGATATTGGAAAGGAATATAGAAATGTAATATATTCTAATTGGAAGTTTTCTTCACCTCAGCATTTAAGAAAATTAATATAATCAACTTCCAAATGGAAAAACCAGAATTATTCTACTTTATTTTCATGTAAGTGTTTCTATTATGTTGTGTTATATAACTGATATCATAGCACTGTACATCTATGGCCTCTACATCTATGACCATATAAACCGTTACAACCTAAAAAACTCCCTCATAATTAGAAGTGTGATAAACACATATTTCATTTTTGTCTGTTACCACCGACAGCATTGTATGTACTTACTAAATAAATAAATTAAAAAACAATCAATTAGATTTTTCTAGAACTTCCTTTCTTGGCTGTAAGAAGTAGATTGCAGGACGATAGTACGGGTGGCTGTCAATAAAGGTTTAAATAACAATAATAGTAACAAAAAACTATTTATTGTTAACCAACGTTTCGTTGGTTATTGTTAACTTTGCAGGGCTTCATCTGGGCTAAATAAGAAAGCAAGAAACAAACATTTTAGAATTAACAGAAAATTAAAAATTAAAAAAAAACTTACAAAATTTATAAAAAATAATAAAATATTATAATAACCATATGAGGAAATAAACATGTTGGTAGACCGGGGACAAGTTGTTAATAAATATTTTCAATAAATTAATAAAAAATTTTAAATATTTTGACGTGACAACGTCTTATAAATCATTTTGCGGGATGCCATGTTAGAAAAAGTGTCCCGTAACGGTTTTGAAATGAATTCGACTCATATGAGACCAACAATAGTACTTAACAGATGACTAGAGAACCATTATTACCTTCTGTGTAATTATTAAATAAATAAGAACACAATTACTTTTGACGTGACAACGTCTTATAAATCATTTTGCGGGATGCCATGTTAGAAAAAGTGTCCCGTAACGGAAGTAGATTGTGGGGGAGGTAATTAGTAGTGTAGTAGTGGGGGTAAGAGGATTATAGATGCTGAGAGTCATGCAGGCAAAAGTGTCCCGTAACGGAGAAGGTAGTGGTGGGGATGGGTAAGAGTGAGGTGATGGGGGTAAGAGGTTAATTACCTTATACTTAGAATTAAGTATAACTGTATAAATATTTTGTATAACCAAGCAAAAATAAATATCTGAATACAATAAGTGAACTGGTTTATTATTTCAAATATATAACATTGGATTGATTTTAATTTATATTTATGTAATATTAGCATAGAGTATACGTTGTCACGGAAATATGTCGACTCGGCGCGAAGCGTTAATTTTTATTTAACTACCTTTTATTATATATATAATAAATATATTCGAGTAATAAAGTGTGCTCGTCGAAATGAAACAAAGTCCAAGCGTACACCGACGACATTGCGCTACACGGGCACGGTTTTTTAAAAAAGGTTTTAATTTTTGTCTTTATTAAAATCGAAAAACAGTGAATAATTTCCTAAACAAAATTGCACATCCGGTCAGTCGATTTTATCGAAAATGTTTCTTAATTCTTAGCCGAAACCTGGTATGGAAATTTAATTCAGTTTCGTAAGAATCTCCTTTTTGAGCTTGGCTGTTTACATACACTGACACACAGAATATTTTGTGAGACTAGGCTATCTGGACAAGTGGGACATCAAATCCTGTTTTTCCGGTGAAAACTAGAATTCGACATTTTTCAGGACCGCAATACTTTTTTTTCGGTCCAAAACTCCCATTGAAGTCCTATACTGCCTAACCTCGGTTGGGGGTCAAGTTTTAGCATTTTATAGGACCGCTACTCAATGAAAAAATCAACGCCCCTGGCCTGATTCGAACCGGCGCCGCCAGCAGATCTCAGATTGG
This sequence comes from Halyomorpha halys, assembly GCF_000696795.3. NCBI lineage: Eukaryota > Metazoa > Arthropoda > Insecta > Hemiptera > Pentatomidae > Halyomorpha > Halyomorpha halys. Next base: position 415,435 of record NW_027109188.1, read on the forward strand.
TAAGACTGTACCTAACCACCTGAGCTACGGTCGGCCCACCGCAATACCTTCCCTAACTGTATATTTCAGATGTAAGTGATAGTACAAATTGCAGTAAAATAATAATTTACTTAGCATTTTAAAAATTAATAATATATAATGCTCACTAAGCTAGAACGTTGGAGGTGACAGTAGCAACGTAGTAACGTGTCAATCTACCAACTCAAAGATTGTGAGTTCGAGCCCGGCTTTACCCAGGATTTTTTCACATATGATTACACAATAATCACTCACAGCCTCCCCCTAGCATTTATGAGGCCCGTGAGCCAAAGGGTGGCACTCACAAAAATAGGCCTTGGAGTGACGAACCCACCCTATGAAAACCTCTTCGAGAAACGTATGTAGTTTCGTAATACATCGCGAAAGGCCTTGGATCTCCAGGGTCTGCCGTGCCAGAAGAAGCTTGAAAGCTAATCGCATAGAGGCATGTAGTGTTTTATTCATTTTTCCATTCTTTTATCTTAATATTGTAGCTTAGGTGAAAAATATATTCCAAGAACCGTATCCTCCTGTGTAATTGTGAAATACCTAACTAAATAACGGCTCCATCAAACGGAAAAGTACGTAACATGGTGAAGCTTTTGTCATTTGCGAGGGGGTTTCACTTTACAGATGATGCAGTTCTTGAGACTTTCTGTGCTATTTTAATAAAATCTCACTTTTATTACAAATTCTCTAGAATAAACTATGATTTCCTTTAAGGACTAAATTTCTTCTTCGACACGTTGGAAAAAAAATTTCTAGAATATGGTATAGGGCCTCTTTTCTGATCTGAAACTTTAAGAACATTGAAGGACATACTTTGCAGATGATGGGCGTTAGTTTTCCCAAAAAATGTCCTCGTCTTCATCGGATAGGGTGACTCTTAGAAGTAAAATTGAGGTCTTTGAATAGTTCCCGTCAGTAGGATTCCAATTACTGATTTAAAGATTTACTGAATTATTACTGAAGGGACTCATGAATTACTTTGTAAGGTATCTCTTCGGGTTTCTCAGACTTTGAGTTGGCTTCATCCAACCTCTTGAAGCAATATCTTCCTGATTACAAGTCTTTAAAAAAAAAAAACCCTTAATCCATCCATTAAATTAGACACCAGACACTAACCTATTGATATGCCCTCTCGTATAACTACCTCCTCCAGCTAATCCTTTTGGAATTCTCTCCCCACCTCCAATCATCTTCCATTCTTTCCTTTAAACAACACCTGTTTCTTCACTCACTACATAACCAACCCTCTGCATCAATGTGAACAATGTAAATACCATATATTAATTACCATTATAAATTGCAACTAACCTAAGATCTCACTGTAATTTCAAATTGAATCTTTCTAGATGTTTGCCAGACAATAAATCGTTATGTATAAACTATCTATTTATTTTTAGGGGACGTTTGTCCCGGAATAAAATTATTTTATCTTTTCATTAATTTCATTTATTTTACTCATTTCATCCATTTTATTAATTTCATTTCATTGACTGGATGCACTGCCACAACCTCAATTTTAATTGAAGATCAAAGATGTTTCCATTTTAATATGATTTTAAGTTAAAATTCTTTCAGTTGTATCTTGGCGTTTCCGTTACAGCTACATTTTGAGAGTAGCGTTTTGTTTTCACTTACGACGCATAAACGTCGAATTGTTTCATTATTGCAAAAATTAAATCTGCAGGAGTGTTGTTCAGTTCCTGGCTCCAGGAAGTGTGTTGGCACTTTAAGGAAGGGTTACTTGTAACCGAGGAAGTTATAGCGTCAACTTTGACTGTAGCAGCAGCGTTTCGAATTTGGCATGGGGTTGGATTTAATAACGTGGCGTTCCCAGGAATTGATAACTCACTCTCTTCCCTAAACTCAGCGTTGTTTAGCCTTATAACAAAACTTTTCAAACAACTCAACAATGACACTGGCGT
>NW_027109188.1:417828-418566 GCF_000696795.3 Halyomorpha halys
ACGCAGTCCGAAGACTCAGTCACTCCTATTCTCTTCAGGTGGTGCCGCAAATAGTCATGTCCAGTAGCCAACCTGAAGCATGCCACTGACACCGCCCTTGGTAAAGTCAATAGAGGACGCCTCTTAAGATCTAGCAATGCCGCCCAGTTCTTGCCCCCACATTCTCCTCTACTCCTTTCCTCTGCTCTTTCAGTGATGGCGCTTCGGGCTATTTCTTTCGCCATGTCCATGGTGATAGGAAGAAGCGGCTGTGTTTGGTTAGCCCCTAACCGTGCAAGTCGATCCGCCTCCTCATTCCCAGGTATACCGCAATGGGCAGGAATCCACTGCATTACCAATACTTTAAGTATATATATATATATATATATATATCGATGGAGCTCCCATCCATGTTTAAAGTCCTTTTTTTTAACCCTCTCCCTTCATTTCTGGCATACGGGGTGCGCCAGCATGCCAGCATTGGTGTAGTGCACTGGGGTTTGCGTATGCCACTGCTCCCAAAAATCAACAATTTTTTTTTATTTTACAAAATTATTAATGCAATAATAATGCATTGGGGTTCCTTTTAATTATTATAGAGAACAATTTTAACTAGGGTGCAGCCCAGCGCGTAGAGCGCCTTACTAATGGGGCTGCACCTTGTCCACTGCATCCTTACGAGCGCCTTCTGCAGTTTGCCAGCCTGGTCCAGTCCTTCTGGTCTCAGTATGGGTCGACTTCCTCTTCTGCAGTTTGCCA
>NW_027109188.1:424341-424852 GCF_000696795.3 Halyomorpha halys
AGCCCTGCAACGTGGGGCGAAACATTGGCTCATTAAAATAGTATATTTCTACTATTTGAGTTTTTTTGACCGCACCCGGACCATATTCCTTTCATTAAAAACTTTTATTTGTATCCACCACCCTCGCGTTCAACATATTTAAAATTAGTTTTCATCTAACAATTTTACAATGTTGAATAGACACTTTTGTCATAATGCCAAATTTTCCTCAATTGGCCACATGCAATGGTAATTGGCGGACGTACGTCATCACAGTACCTATAAATAGTTGAGGGGGCGGGCGGAATGCTCATTCCCCAACGGACCTTCGCAGCGTCCTATAGGTGAGTCTGTAAAGATGATTCCTTCACCTAGTGTCTACTTAGTTTGATGTACCATTAAGTTGGAAGCTTATTTATAAACCGCGCTTCATTCTTTACCTTATGTCCAATGTCTACGTTCCAAGATTATCAAACAACTATCGAACTTATTCCATTTGTTTGATCACATGTTATAGAACCTAAATGTATGT
>NW_027109188.1:430647-432285 GCF_000696795.3 Halyomorpha halys
ATTTAATTTGATTTATCTTCGTTAATAAAAAAAAAAAAAAACACGATCTTCAGTCCACTATTTTTCTAGCTACCTACTTAAAATAAATTCCAGTATCACGTTACACATTCCACTATATTGTGGCTGATGTCTCGTTTTGTTTTTTGAGCCCTATAGAAGATCTAATTTTTGACCCCCTTTCAAGTCATTTCTGGCATAGGGAGGGAAAAAAGGAATAATAATTTTTTGTTACCCTCTTCCTCAATTCCTTTCTCTTAATTTTTAGAATTAAGAGGAGTAATTAACATCTCATCTTACAACGTTAAAAAAGTTGTAAGATAATTGTTTTTGAATGTATAACCTACAATGTTAATTGTAATTGTTATAAATTAATCTTCGTTCCAAATTATTATTATTAATTGATTTAATGAATATGGGGTTATAGTAAATGGCTAGTTTGCATTTAATTTATTCTGAAAGTGTTCGAATATAGAGTCGATAAAGGTCAAACAAGTTACATGTAAACTAATCCGCGTTGACTTAATAAATATCACCTGTTTTGAACTACCTAATGACTATTATTATTGTTCATTATACTATACAATGGATTAGATTGCTAGTATGGTGTTTATAGGTAAAACTTAAATGATATGTGCGTAGCTTGCATTCTATTACGACTTTATAAAAACTTCATAGGCTAAGAAAAAAAACAAGATGTGTTCTTATCCTTTGCTCCATTTTAGTTCGATATGATCGGTGAATTATGGTCGTGATGCAGCGTTATAATAATTATTTTCTTGAAAATAAATATACATTAATGAATACTTTTTAAAATGATTTTGTTAATATCAATAAAAATAATAATATATATAATAAATGTATATATATATATATATATATATATGGTTACTCACGGACGATCTAAACACTATTTTAAAAAAATTTCATGTAACTAACATTATTTTCTGTAACTACGACGGAGAAACTTCACAAACAATTAATCACTAACTTTTCGTATGCACCTTGTACGATCAACAAAAACCTGCATAACTACTATAGAAATGTCTCTAATATAGATTTAGCTCAAACGTGATCATCATACGTAGTTCGTTCATTAGTGAAGTGTAATAACTCAAATGACAACATGCTGCAAAATAAACATGATATACTTCAACTGTACCTCTTATATAATAGTACATTTAACTTCATTTATTATGTTTTGTTCTAGTTTAATATTTAATTCCTACATATGCACTGTATTTATATATATTATTCATATACATTTAGTTCTTGTTATTTATTGTATTTTATATCTTATACATTTTTTTTTTGTTCCCTTATCTTCTAATTTTCTTAAACAATTAGTTGGCTTTCTCTAACCTTATGTTTTAATTGCATAATTTTAGTTATTCTATTTGTTCTTCGTTTTTTTCTGTTCTCTTATCTTTTTAATATTTTTTGTATAACACTAATAACACATTCAAATATTAACTGCACATTACATAAATATAGTATGCGGTTCTGCATGGAGTATGGAAATTTTTTAAATAAACTCCTCTTGTATAAGGTTACTATGCAAGAAAAAAAACAACATAAATGTACAATGTATATATTATATTTAAAAATAATGAAAAGATACGCTAAAAATAAATCTGTTTT
>NW_027109188.1:432352-435315 GCF_000696795.3 Halyomorpha halys
AAAAAACAAAAAGGCTGAAAAATAACCCGCTAAGTGGAAAAATACCCGAAAATCGGCCAGCACTGGTTACAGCAGACCATAAAATATTTCACTTGAAATTTTCCCAGATTAAATGCAAGGGTTTTGATTAACATTTTTTGTTTGTTTTTTAAGGTTTTTTGTTAAAATAATACAAAGATTGAAAAATTGACGTAAACTTCAATAGGTTTCACTCAACCTAAACTTATACATAGGTTAATTAACCGAGTCCAGCTTTTTATGAATAGGAATCAGAACATAAAACAACTTATTCAAGTTCGGTAATTTAAAATTACAGCTTAGTAAACTAGAACAATTATTTTCCACAACAAATATAATTTGCCTTCATCGAACCACTTTTTCCCCTCAGGCCCTTTGACGCACTTGAATGAGGCAAAGTTTTATCTTTCGTAAAATGGTAAATTATTCGAGATTTTCATCTATCAGCTTTCTACTAGACAACAGATTCACGTTCATGTCAATTAAGCTAAAAGTACCAGTTATTTCAGCAAAAGTAATAAATAAACATTTGAAACGTGATATCAAACAAAGTTAATACTTTAGGCTTTACATAGATCGAAAATGTTCTATTACACTACCAAATTCAAGGCAACAACGAATAGAGATAAATTTTACTAATTCAAGTATATGTTCTGGTTTTGTTTGATTGCATGAGTCGTGGTGACATTCAAAATATTTCCATCATTCCTGAAATTTCACTTACACTCAACCTTCAATGAGATTTTGATCAATAAGAACATCTACAACCAGGTTTATTGATAGTTGTTGGGATGAGTTGGAATGGCACAGAAGACAAATGCAGGATTGAGGTAGAAAACAATATTGTAGAAATTCACTATAATTCCAAATTTTATCCTAATTATTTAGGATTCCAAACTAAGAGACTCTCCCAAATTTACAATACTTACTCTATAAGAACATGTGAAATTTGTACAAATTAATTGCTTAAATTAATAATATATTTTGGTCGTGGTTTCTCATTTAAAAAAATGAATTTCTAATATGTTATAAATCTAATATTAACAAGCTTAAATTCCTTATTAACTTTCTGGCATAGCTAATTATGATATTTATTATTTTTTTATTTCATATTTGTTTATCTTCGTTATAGCCTAAAGAAATGCATTAGGAATTAAGCTTATAAGTAAAATAGCAAACGATAAAAGAAAAAATTAGTTTAGAAGAAAATGAAAAATACTAATTACAATCTAATTGACTTAATAATAAAAAATAACTTAATGTAAGTTGTATTTATATATAAAGATAATAAAATAATACGAAAGACTACTGCTGCATTGCGTTTGTATCTTATTATCTCACTATGTCAAAATGGTCTTGGCTGTTTTTATTTCTTTTTAGCCCTGATGACATTCTACGAAGTGGGGCGAGACATCGGAAAATAAATAGTTTGAACTATTTTTGTTTCTCTTTTGACAGAACCATGTTATCCATAATTTGAAATTGTGCGGTCAACTATTTATATATATAATAAAATAATACTCCATATCCATTTCAGTTGATAAATTTTGACTTTAATCCTAGATTGTACTTTTCTGTTGCTGATGTAGTATTTTCTTTTGATAGCAATCATAATTCATGAAAATAGGAATTACGTTCTCTCAAATTTTTCACAGTGGTTTTCTGTTGCTGACCATGTCTGAGACCCATTTATGATTACCTGGTATATACATCTTTCCAAAGCCTTGGACTTTAGTGAAGTAGCTGACTTTTAAAAATGTGTTTCAGGTTCCATTATTTTTTCCATCCCCCATTAATCCTTCTGTTTATTTCATCTTTGTTATCTTTAAATGAGAAGGACTATCTTAAGTCTCCTTTCTGTAAATTTGTCTTGATCTTTGATTTCAATATTAATTTTCTGCCAAACAGTGCTCAAGGAGTTTGCTGACCATCTGTTTTGTCTCAGTTAACGAATTAGCATAATTAATTATATCATCCGCAAACTTCAAATTCGATAAACAGTATCTATTTGTAATTATGCCATTTTCTTCCCAGTTGAGCTTATTTAACACATAATGAAGTAGGCAGTTGAGTACAATTGGGGATAGTGGACTATCCTGTTTGACGCCTCTTTGAATTTTCACATTTCATTTTTTTTTCAATTGTTATTTCATGTTTTCATATATAGTTTTTAATTAATATGTGAGGCATGTCTTTATAATTTAAAATATAACTAACTAAAAATACAATCTATATAAATTCCATTAGGTAGACATCTAGAAACAGAAGATAACAAAGAAAAACAACGCAAATAGAAAAAACCAATCAATAACGTACAGAAATATATTTTTAAATTAACGATATAGAAAAATACAAAATATTACAAAACAACTGAAAACATTTTAGTGAATCAAAATTTATTCCTACCAAATTAAATTGTTGTTATGATAAATAAGAAAAAAAAACAAGTGATGTTGTTTCCTAATTAATTAATCTTTAATTTATTTTTCAGAAAATTATATTCATCACACCTGCCAGATGAGTGGAAATAAACTGCTGCTCACACTTTGGCCCCTGGCGATGTTCATGGCAACTTCATTTGTAAGTCCATGCATGTAAACTGTTTTAACCTCTATTCTCAAGGCAACTTTATAGGTATGTCCATCCGTGTAAACTGCTTTATCTCTACTCTCATGGCAACTTCATTTCCAAGTCCATTCATGTAAACTGTTTTATCCTTTATTCTCAAGGCAACTTTATAGGTAAGTCCATCTGTGTAAACTGCTTTATGTCTACTCTCATGGCAACTTCATTTGTTAGTCCATTCACGTAAACTGTTTTATCCTCTATTCTCAAGGCAACTTTATAGGTAAGTCCATCCGTGTAAACTGCTTTATCCTCTACTCACATGGCCATTTTATTGGTAAGTCCATCCGTGTAAACTTCTTTATCTCTACTCTCAAGGC
>NW_027109188.1:436320-440307 GCF_000696795.3 Halyomorpha halys
TATCCTCTATTCTCAAGGCAACTTTATAGGTAAGTCCATCCGTGTAAACTGATTTATCCTCTACTCACATGTCCATTTCATAGGTAAGTCCATCCCTGCAAATTGCTTTAACAACTACTATCATGGCAACTTCATATGTAAGTTCATCCATTTAAACTGCTTTATCTCTACTCTCATGGTAACATCGTTTGTAAGTCCAGCCGTATAAACTGCTTTATCCTCTACTCACATGGCCATTTCATTGGTAAGTTCATCCCTGTAAATTGCTTTAACCACTACTATCATAGCAACTTCATATGTAAGTTCATCCATTTAAACTGCTTTATCTCTACTCTCATGGTAACATCGTTTGTAAGTCCATCCGTGTAAACTGCTTTATCCTCTACTCTCATGGCAACTTCATTTGTAAGTCCATCCGTGGATTTCATCAACCTTTTACGTTCACTTTAAAATTCACACCATTCACAAATATCTTTGAATTATCTCATGGTTTACATCTTCTCTTTAAGTTTGTTCATAAATAATTCATCTAATAATTAATTTATGGCCAAAATAGATAACAATCAGTAGGGATGGAGAGAGAAAAATACTTTATTAAAAAAAATGTTGTGGTGGCCAGCTTCATTGGACTGCGTTATACACAGCATACTTATAAATAGTGAAGTACAATTATTTATAATCCTCTTAATAAAAATAGTCATTGAGTATGTTTTTTTTAAATTTCGCATTATAAAAATTTCTAAATTTTGTACAAAAATTATACATGATTTATGTATTTTTCTTTTTATTATATATTATTTCTTCCCTTACATTTTTTTTCCAGATTTTTATCGTTCTTTAATTATGTTCAATTTTTCTAATGTATAAATTCTATAAACTTTTCTATCTTTTTTTTCTCCATCATTCATACAAATAAATGTAAGCTAAAGTATAAAAGAATATATATAGCCATTTTCAATATATTTAAAAAATAAACATAATACCCAACATGGACGACCTCATTTACAATATATTAATCTAAAAAAAAAAACCTGCATATTATAAAATTAAAATAGAATAAGTAAATATATTAAGTTAAAAGTAATAAATAAATATATTAAGCTAAAAGAAAAATTAATAAATATAAAATTGCATAGATACATAGTAATATACTCTTTTTAGAGTAAATAGTTATTTTTTATGTATAAAGTGTTTTTAATTTTATTTTATTTTATGTATCATTTCAATATTGTTTATTTGCTTTGTTAAACCAAAAGGACGGCTAATCAATTTTGTTCAGTCAATTATGGAGTGAAAAACATTGTTAAATAAAGCCAAGATGGCGGCGCCATTCTGAAGTCGGTAAAATCGCTGCCATGTTGAGCAGATTCAAATATATTTATCTTCTCATCAAGATTTGTAATTACAGTACATTCGGGAAAAAAAATAGTAGTTAATACTAAATGTTAAAGAATAATATTCATAGAGAAATTCACGTGTAAAAACTCAAAACTGTGCTTCAATCGATGTTTACAACAAATATCTAGACAGGACGTCCTGGTTTAGGGGAATGATGCTTCCTTGATGCAGGATCATCCTCATCATCTTTTGTTTAGCTCAAGGGTAGACATCTTGAAAAAGAATAAATCGAAGAGTCACCCAAGAAGAATAAGGGGCTCTTTGTTTTGGATCACCAGTGAAAACTCATCTCGTTATATATATTTGTAAAGGTAGTTAATAAAAAAAGTTGACTTTCTGATTGCCTAGAAACCTGCCCTGAGATTAAGAGTCTACAATATTATACATAATAAAAAAAAAAAATAAAAATTCTCATATTTATTTAATATTTAATCTTTTTATTTGACCTTGTCATCTTCAAAACTATACCTTAGATATGAGAATAAGCAAAAAACTAATAAATTTCCTTTTATTTTATTTTAAAATAATTTTTGATAATTACAATATATAAAATAATGAAGATACATAATGTGCAATATATGCATGCTCTCGAGACATTACCATCATTCTCGGCTACCATGGATAGATAAGAATAACACACTTTAAATAAATAAAAGAGCACATGCTGGAGTAAACATAAGTCTACAAAGAATTATAATTGAAAAATTGAAAAACATATATTTAATTAATACATTTTGTCAAGATAATTACATAAAAATTTAAAAACAATCGGAAATTGTCCTTTCACGTAATAATTGTTATCAATGTGGAATTTAGTATAGTTGTAATAGTGTGCATTTAGAAGTGAATGTAAATGGTTAATAAAATATAACTTTTCTAATATATTTTTTGATTAGACTAGATGTTCGAAATGCTTTTGGAGGTTCAAATAAAGAAATAAGAAGTACTGATGGTTTCTTCTTAAAAAATAATGAATAGGTTGGTCGATGTACGACATGTCTCAACCTCACAAAAGGAGATCATAACACAAACATAAAGGCAATCCTTATTACACAGGTTCTTTATTGGAAATAAAAAAACCAAAACGAGCTTTACTTTTTTTAATCATTTTTTTTTTATTGAAAATTCTTTACTTTTCAAATAATGGTACATATTATTTAACATAAAATGAATAATTTTTGAGTTATACAGGAAAAAATTATTCTTTTTTGTTCTCTGTTACTGTTATTTTGAGCTCCAATGACAAAGGACCAAGGTTATGTACAATTGCCAAATTCTATTGACTGTTTTGCCTAACGGCTTTAATGATTTTTATGAAAAAAAAAAAAGTAAAGTGTACTAAACATTTATGCTGCGTATCGTTTCTGAAAAATTTTTTTTTTGAGAGATTTCAATTTAATAAACCACAACACTTGTGAATATAATAATATACAAACTTGAGAGTTGGGGTATTTTTCGTTAATACAATAATGTTTGTTATAACAATGCATAATTAATAAAATGAAAAATAAATGTGTTGTTAAATTAAATTTGTATACCTTATGAAGTTGCAATCGAGCAATAGACGAAAACAAAAATATTTATATAAAAGTCGTTCACCAGGTGACTCGAACTAAGTGTAATGATATAGGAAAGAATCGAACCCACGTCCGCTTTCCCAAACTTGTGTTCATTAACTACTTAGTCAAGAACAGAGGTATCCAACTTATCAACCACCATTGCTTTTTAGATACAATTACTTTAAAATACCTTCTTTTTGAAAGAGAATTAAAAAAATACAAACAATCTTATAGCAGAAGTTTTTAGAAGTTAGTTAAAATTCAATTTCGTCAAATTAAATTGAAATCAGTACCGCTACAACCCATGAAAGGTCAGCGGTTCAGTACTTCGTAAAGAAGTACTGTTACTGTACCAACGGTTGTGCAAGGAGGTGATTTGGTCAGAATCATGCTTGACCGCCAGATTTTTACCCAATTTAAGAGGCTGGGTGGACCCCAGGAGGGCTCCAGACCCCACAAGAGTTGACTCACGGCTACAGTGTAAAAAAAAACAATTTTCTGCCCAGCCGGATTCGAACTCAGGTCCTTAGAGTTAGTAGCCACGAGCTTTACCCCGTGGCCACCATGCTCCCTTAATTTCGTCAAAGAAGTTTATAAAAAAAAAGCAAATAGAAATAGACTTTCTGATGTGTCTTTACTCCAACCCATGAGGTTAGCTACAACAAAACTGAATCTGAATATTCGTTCCTTAGTTGACCGGAATGTTCACACTAAATATGTATTTTGATTGTCATTGCAATGTTTGTATCGATTGATAAATAATAAGAATATTCTGTCTTTATATATTTTTTATTTATGTATTATGTAAAAAATACTTGGCCAATATAAAAAAATATATACTACTTTTGATTTTAGTAATAACTTTCCCTGACATACTGACCTCATTGATACTTTAAAGTATATAATTATTATTTGGTCACAATCTTGTTAAAGGTCTTAATTTTGGCCCTTGAGGCTTCGTCAACTGGGAAACCATGTTCAAGAAGTACTTATCTTACCTCTTGTACACTACTTCAATGTGGAATCTTCA